>NW_028186374.1:416608-477225 GCF_003343005.1 Rhea americana | reverse complement strand
GCTGCCCCGGTCGCCGGCCGGTCGGGGCAGCACTCCAGGGAGAAGGGTCTGGGCTGGCGGGAGAGCCTGGGGCGCCGGCCCTCAGCCCGAAGGCAGACGCTCCCCGCTGCTCCGGCAGGCAAAGGAGGGAAGGCCACAGGGCACCGAGCAGCGGCRACAGCGAAGGGCTGTGCTTGGTGTGTACAAAATATACAACAGTAGTGTCCTTCATCTGATTTTTACCCACCCGCCCCCCATAAAAACACAACATCAGCCCCCACCCTCCCACCCCGCTCCGCTCTTCACCGCCAGCCGACGGAGAGGCGCTGGAAACATGCACGTCTTTAAAAATCCCGAGCTGTGCCGAGACCATGCCCTCGGCGAGGAGACGGTCAGGCCCGGGGCTYGTGCGACGCACCACGGTGGAGGAGGCCACCTGCACCCGGTGCTGCTTCCCCAGGCGTCAGCGGCGGGCACTGGGGCGGGAGCTGCGAGCGAGCAGGCCGACTGCCCCGCGGCGGCGGCTGAGCCTGTTYGAGGGGTCTGGCGGCAGGGACGGGGATGGCGGGCCCCGCTCACAAGAGGCTCTGCTCGTCCTCCAGGTGAAGACGCGTCTGCTCGAAGAGGAGGGGCTGCGTGGGGCTGCCGGTGCCAAGGCCTGGGAACGTCTTGGTGAAGTCAGATGAGCCTGAAGGAGGAGAAAGGCGTTCAGCCCCCAAAGCACCTGCCCTAGAGCCACGCTAAGAGCCCTGACAGGGTGCCCGGCCGCAGGGAGAGGGCAGTGTGCATGGAGAAAYGAGGGGGAGTGGAACATTCCCAGTTGGCCAGGGAGACCATTAGCCTGGGCCCTGSCCTCGGTCTCACTCTCCTGCCCTGGACTGAGCCCCACAAGAGATGGGGCTGGGACCTCACGTGGACGGGAGTGCCGAGGCCGAGCCTGGGTTACAACCCGCGAGCTCCATCCCTTGCACCTGTACAAAGACGCAGGTTCAGCAAGGGAGATGGAGGGGACACAGGTGCTAGGCCAGAGAGGACCTGCACATTCGTGGCGTGCAGGAGCCCACCTGGGGCTGGCAGATGGGATGTTTGGGCAGGTTTGAAAACAGGAGCAAGGCCAGAGCCAGCAGTTCAGGCTGGCTGGTTTGCGGCCTCCTCCTTCCCTGCCCTCATGGCGAGGATCAGCCCCCCAGGGAGCACGGCAGGCTTGCGCGGCGGCTCTGGGCCAGCCTGCCCTCCCAGGAGGGCTCCTGCTGCCCCACACAAGAGCAATGCGTAAGAACAAGAAGACGTACCAGCTTACTCCTCTATACCAATAGAGCAGGAATCGGGACCCAGTGCTGCCCAAGACAGGAGGAGGAAGGCAGACAGAAAGGGAAGGAGACATTAGAGAGGTACTCAGAACAGACTGCGACTCTACGGAAGAAAACAGGCTGCATCGACAACGGTCGGGGGCCGCGCCAGGAGGCCCAGCGAAGCGTCCCTCCGCTGCACTGGCCGGCGCTGCCCAACACCCCACAGCACCCCCCGCCACGGTACTGCCCCGCGCTGGCTCGGCCTCCCGGAAGCCGTCCCGGTAGCTCGCCCTCCCTCGGGCCGAAAGCAGGAGCGGGCCTTCGTACGCGGCACTGGGAAGCGAGCGCGGGAGGGAGCTCGAGCTGAGCTGAGCAGGGGGCCCAGCCAGCAAGAGGTCACCCCGTATCTCACTCGGCGTGGCTGGGGCGCGGGGAGCATCCACCCCCGCAGGCACACGAGGCCCCCATCATACAAACAGGACTTCAGTGCCAGCCARCAGCTACAGCCCAGAGAGGAGAAAGGAGGAAGGGGGGGAAGGACAGAGACAAAAGGGTACGGGAGGAGGAAAGTGGGGAATTACCTCTATGTTAACCCCATCGCCCACGGCTCCCTGGGGGCAGCAGCTAGCTCTGCAGACTCAGCAGGAGCTCATGCTCCAGGTAGATGCTCTCCTTTCCCAAAGCCTCAAGGAGGCAAGGGTGCAGCACGCTGACCCGGTGGGGGGAAGGCTGCCAGCGGGCTCAAGTACACAGCCCGCAAACTCCCCCCAGGCACCTCCACACCTCCAGCTGGAGCTGCAAGCGCAGTGCAGCCGGGTCTCCGGCGCACCTCCGTCCCCCCAGTGACACGGCCGTTACCTGGCAGGTAGACGTCTACCGGTGGGTCGCTCTCCGACCGCGTCAAGCTCCGGTGCTCGCTGCAGCTGCCATCCTGCAGGACGTCTTCGACAGAGGGAGGACGGCTACCTAGAATCAGCAGAGAGCACAGACTGAGTCCCGAGACCAACTCAAAGGGGCAAGCGGCACTGCGAACAGGTTGCGATTTTACATAGGAGGAAGCTCCCAGTGTCCCCAGCCTTGTAGAAGTCTTGGGAGAGCCTGTCAGACTGGCCCAGCTCACAGCGCCAAAGGGCGCCTCTTCTTATCGGGGCTCATGCCCCAAAACACACCCAGGGCTGCCCTCTCACCCCACCCTCCCAACTTCTGGACGCTAAGTGCCAGAGACCCGTCCCAACGRCACAAGGCCCATCCTGCACACCCAGGACATCATCTCACCAGGGGCCACACTGGTGCGCACGTGGCCATCACCCACTGGGCAGTGCGGGGCACGGGCTGGCCAGTGGGCAGCCCATGGCACGAGCAGCTACAGACAGCAGTCCCAGGAGAGGCTGGATCCGCAGCCCAAAACTGCTCTCTTGATATATGATACATGGTGCTGATGGCGAGCGGCGGTCGTATGAGTAATCAGGTGTGGCTTTCCAACAGAGTAGAAACTCCCCAGGCTCGAGACTCTGAGGTTTTGCCTGGCATCATGCAAAGGTGCTCWCCCACCCCATTCCTGGGCAAAGTCTGAGCGTGGAAATACGGTCATGGAAAGCACAGGAGCYGAGCTCTGCTGCCCTGAACACAGCTACTTGTGCAGCGCTTACAGCAGAGATGCTTGGCAAAGAAACCAGGCAGATTGTTGACTTGGCGTCTCAGAAGAGATCCTGGCAACCTTCTCTGGTGAAGCACAGCAGCTCAGAGGGGTGGATTTCAGGGCCCAGATGTTTCTGAACTTGCATCTCTATCCTGCTATTGTGCCCTTTCAAACAGTGGATGTAGAGATCAAGCAAGGTCTGGTCATCTCCAAGGTCAAGTGCACACTCACCTTGCTGCAGGGACGAGGCCTCCTCGATCTCTTCCCCTGCCATGCTCTGTAAGGAGGAAGAGCACAGTTACCGCCGCAGGCTGGAGGCCTTTGCTGTGCTTGTCTTCCACTCTAGYGCTCTCCAGAGAGCACCACACAGGCCCCAGGACTCACTTCAGGGAGGAGACAAGGAGCCCAGCACTAACTGCAGCAGTGCAGCCCGGGACRGGGGTGTTTTGCAGCTCTGACATGCACCGGCAACAGCCCAACGCCCCTCCGACATCCCCAGTTTCCAAGACACGTTAGAGACACGGGCAGGCGGCTGCATCCTTATACCATGGGGCCCTACAGATAAACGGAGGAGCTGCCCCTGCGCGGCCTGTGCCGACGGGCCTGTCTGTGCTGCATCACTGGGGAAGCGATGGCCCTTCACGAGGCAGCTGCCACGTCCCGGACCAAACCCATGGACACAGCAGCTCCCAGGGAGGACGCAGACTTACCTCTGGAGAGCTGGTCTCCCTCAGGATCAGTTCACCCCCGCTCAACACTGGCTGCGAGTCGGAGTCCTCAGAGAGCTTCTCTTCATCCTCCTCATGGATAGGTGATGAGGGAGACCGTAGCGTGCTGAGGCGAGAGAAACTACATTTGCAAGCAGAGCGCAGACCACCTGCCCCCAGCACCCCAGGCCTTGGCGGCAGCGCTCTGAGCTGTCACTGCCTCTGCCCAGCCCATCCTCCACCAGCAGCATAAGCCAACACACGACCAGGAGCTCAAACTGTTSAGCTAAATTCACCAGAGCCTCCAGTATCCGCCGCACAGAAAACAGTGGCGACAGCATTTCTGTGGCAGAACTGAGCAGTGCAGAGTTCAGRCACAGCAATGCAACTAGGACAAGTCTGTCTTCTCCTGGAAAGTAAAGGGCCCAGCGCCCAGGCTGTTCCTCAGACCTTCACAGCTCCACTGTGAGGATTCCTTCTCGGAAGAAATTTGGARGACAAAATCATGGAGCAGATGCAGAGCTCACTTTGAAACTATGCTGGCAGTCTCCGTGTTGGTCACAGGTGGCATAGGGACAGGCTGGTAGCCCCACACCRCACACTGAGCTCAGGCACCCTTTCAGGGGCCAGCATAGCTGGGAAGGGTTGCCCAGCTCACAGACACCTGTAGCCAGCCAYGAGGAGAGGGGCAGTCCCAACATCTCAGGGATGCAGCCAGGAGTCAGTGCTGACTCCCAATGCATTTAACAGCACTTCAAGAACAGCTCTGATTCCAGGTCCCTACCAAAACAATGTTGAAGCGACTGTGGTGCTTGTCTTCCTGCCCCTTTTCCCCCCTTCTTCCCACGACAACTTGTGAATCTTTCTCTTTTGTCAGATCTTTGACTCCAGCTGGGCTCAGGGCTACTAAGTACCAAAACTTCTACATGGGCAGACCATGATCCTGTGCCTTCTGAGGCAGCAACCTGCTCCACCTCAGCCCCAGCATATCCCACAAACCAGCGAACAAGGCTGGTGAGGG
Source organism: Rhea americana (assembly GCF_003343005.1). Classification (NCBI taxonomy): domain Eukaryota; kingdom Metazoa; phylum Chordata; class Aves; order Rheiformes; family Rheidae; genus Rhea; species Rhea americana. Next base: position 472,587 of record NW_028186374.1, on the reverse strand, counting down.
CAGGTTRGGCTCAAGGAAGCAGAGCACAAGGACAGGATGGAGGAATACAGGACATGCAGTCCTGTCTCTCACCTCGATCACAGTGAAAGACATTAGGAAGCACCAGCTAACAGGCTGGATGCACTAATCTTCCTACACATTGCCATCAAGTTCTCCTGATGCCCCTTTCACTCTAACCAGGACAAGGCTGCAAACTTCCACTGCCTGGGGCACTGCCAAGTTCTGGGGTGGACTTCTCCCATCCAGCAATGACTTGCTGTTGATAAGGAGGTGATAAAATCTAATCAGCAGCTGGAACACAGTGAGGAGAACCAGGAACAAACCCAGTTTGATCCAGCTCTGCTTTTCTGGGTGGCCCTGCAAGGGTCACATAAAGGGTTACCCATCCCATGGGATCTACAGCCTCTACGACAAAGCCAATAGAGCAGGACTCAGCAGCTAAAGGATCTCAGTATTTTGCACTCTGAAATTCAGATCACTTCTCTCCCCATCCTTCTATTCCCTGGGAACTCCATGGAAAGCTGAGATCCAACAGAGTTTGGATGTCAAATGCAAATTTGAGACACTAATTGTACAAGAAAGGTAGAGATTTCCAGAGTCTGGGTTAAAACTCTCCATTAAAAATGCTCTTTTGTTCATGACAAACCGAACTCTTATGGAGAAATGAACTGGTTGCCATAGGCTTAACGCTGGGTGGCGTCTCAAGCCTCTCTGTGACACGAGAACCTGCTGGCCACCAGCAGTGGGAGCAGCCAGAGCCCTCTGTCATCTCCCAGTGCGTGTGGCTGCCAGCCCTCAGGGCTTACAAGGGGAGCAGGCCCCTCTGTTCCCGTGCTAACCTATCTGGAGACTTGCTCCGCTTGCCCTTTTGGTGGCTGCTCTCCACAGCTCTGTCCATCCCGACAAGCGGACGGCTTGCAGGGGGCATCCCATCCACCACGCCAGAGTAGTTGATCTCGTCATACAGAGGAGCTGACGGGATGGAGGGGGAAACAGAGCGAAGGCCATTCAGAGCTTCCAGCAAGGAAATGGGCTCGTACCCCGGAGGGATGTTGTCAGAGCTCTGTGGGTGAGAAAGAGAGGGGCATGTTAAGAAACCCTTGCCAGGCTGAAAACTCCCTGAGAAGAGGAGACCCAGCTGCAACCCAGCCCTGCACCTCCCACCCTGCACATCCAGGCAGCCCACCGCCGCAGCTGCCTCTCCCCAGAGACCCTCAGCCTCCTTCCCCTGCAACAGCCACCTGTTGCCACTCGGGCTGTAACGCTGATGCTCCAGGCAAGTTTCCAGAGCAGTGCTTGAGAGACCAGGCACCTCAGCAAGCTGGGCACCTTGCCCATCAAACGAAGAAGCTCTTTGGAGAATCAGGCAAGGAGGGTTAAAAAGCAGGCTCCTAACAAAGCTGTTATGAATTATGCTTTAATCTCCTGCACAATGTTCCTCCAGTGGCTCAGAGACATTTCTAGATAACAAGCACCTCACTTCTGCCTCCAGCGCAGTGCACACCGCAGTTTCACAGCACTGCCAGAGTCACAGAGAGTCTCCAAAGAGCTCAGTATCTGTGCACCACACGAGAGCTGGCCTTTGGTGACTCCAGCACTTCACTTTGCTCACGGACTCTTGTTTCCTCAGTCRTTTATGCAGGTTTTCCACTCAGCTGCTTTTGTGCAAAGACAGGAAAGGGACCACAGACCCACTGATCCCATAGGGAGGGGAGCAAAACTCTGCACTACTTCCCATTTTTTCCATAATTCACTTAGCTGCCAAGGCAAAAGGACCCTTCCAAAAGGGCTATTAAACCAACGCTAGTTTAATTCCAAAAATCCCCTAGTCATAAGGCCCCAAAACTTAGAAGTAAATGACATTTATGTTGCTACTCAGTCGGCAATAGGCAGCTCAGCCCAGCCTACTGCAAACAAAGAGACAAGACTGCCACAGTGCAGACTCAGATTAACTTAACCTGTCCCAGCACTGCATCCTCAGGCAGGCTGCTCCATATCATAACTAAGGTGGCRTAACCGTGTTTGTAGCCAGGCCCAGCAACAACAATCCTGTAGCTTCTTTGTGTTGGCTCTCACAACTGCATGGCTGCAGGTGAGCCTGCTCCGCAGCCTGTTCTGACACAGCCATTAACTTGGGGGGTGAACTGATTGCTGAGCAGACTCACCTGTGGTCACAGGAGCTACCTCTGACAGGGGAGGAGAGAATGAGTGGCACCTGGGGCCAAGGATCAACCCAAATCCCCCAGGTAATGGCCTTGTGGCATTTAAGTGCTTGTGCTGAAGAGCGCAGCTGGGGACTGCAAGATAACCAAGTCAGGTGCACGAGGAATCAGCTCACAGGTCCTGCCACCTGCAGGTGATGGGTTTAAGAGCCATCTCCACAGAGGCATTTCGTTTCCAGATGGCAGCTTGGAGAAGCTATTTTGTGGACAGAAAAGTCAGGCTCACAGTTGGTACACCGTCTCCTGGCTGTGAAGACCAAGGCTTGAGGGTTCAAAGGCTGCTTGTTCCAGTTTGCTTTGGCAAAAGATCAGGTTCTGTGGCATGCCTAAAATACTGGAGAAGGATCTCTCAGCCAGCAGCTAGAGCACCTGGGCTGTAAGTCACTGAAGCTTTCAAACAGTCCTAGAGACACTGCTCTTTCTTARGACACTTACCACTGCCCCATCCCTGCTCCAACAGAAGTAGTGCTTAGTTGCTGGCTGAAGTTCGCAGACAGCCACACCAAGCTTGCAGGGTCTCCATTATCCCCAGCCTTAGGGTTTCTCCAGACATGACAAGTGCAGTAACTTATGTCCCTCCTCAGCCCAAGCATCCAGGCTGGCCGGAGCAAAAGAAAACTGCAGCCTCCTTGATATGGACAACTGTGACTGCAGTTGATGGACTGCACCAAGGGAGTACAAACAGATCTTTCCTGGCACRCGTGCCTCCCTCACCTTTCATCTTCCCTTCTTCTGGTCCCCAACATGCCATTCATGCTGTCCCTTAGAGCACAGTTACAGTAACACACTCTCTTGCCAATCTGGTGAGTCCCCAAAACACAAGCTCCATCTTTACTGTTCCTGTACAAGCAAAACAGGTCATTGCAGCTAGCGTTCCTGATGCAAGACCTGGTACAGCTCTGACCATCTTCTACCTATATATCCCAGCACCAGGATGGAAATCACAGTGAGAAGTGCCCAAGCCAAACCGCCAAGGGGATGTGACAAGTGTGGGAAAGCTCTGGGTGAGCCATGGAAACAGCAGATTACCCACAGTCCTACAAAGCTATGAAAATATCTTGGCCAGAAACAATATAGCAGAGAGGCTCAGGGCCAAGGGGCTCTGATAGATGTCTGCGCCTGGCAGTCCCCGAGAGCCGACATCAAACATCTGCAGCAAGTTGTTTCTTTCCCACCTATTCCTCCACACGCAAGCTGGGGAGGTTAGTGATCGTCCGTGCAGGCTGTGAGCATCTCACTGCTATGTGGAGACGGTACTTGGAGTGTCACAGCCCATGCAGGGGCATGTGTCAAACCCAGCGTGTTAGCAAGCCCTCATGTGTACAACACTTTCACGTGCTAGTGCGACTGCTGGCAAATAATTGCCGTASGAGCGAAATACGACTAAGTCCACTTACTGTTTCCCTTCTAGGTTTCCTGCTGGGCAGGGAGACAGTGTTCACTTTAATGGACTTAAAGGGACACTGTCAAGAGAAAATCATGTTTTAAAGACTTTTTTGAGGTTAGCAACACGGAAAGACGCACAGCATCTCCTTGCCTTGCTCTCATTGGTGGCACCTGCTTCCTCTAGGCACCACACTCCGCTTGACAACAACCTTTGGGGTCTCTRTGTGGCCCTATGTCTTAGTCCCTGCTGGAACAGCAGGCTTACAGAGCTGCAGAGGATGGGTAGATAAAAACAGGCTTTTCCCACGATGACCCGCTTCCATTCCCACCAAAGCCTGTAAGATGGTCTAAATGCAGCTCTCCCTCTCCTTGCTTGGATCTCACGCGCCTTGCCAGAGCCAGCAGTGCCACAGCATTGCTCAGGCAGCAAGGTTCTGCCCACAGCGCACTGGGGACACATGACTCAGCCCTGTGGTCAAGGGCACTGCACCTGCCGTCCTACACTCTCAGCTGCTCAACAAGACCTCCATCATCCAGGGGGACTGGCACAAAGATGTCTTGCTGCTGCCACATTGGAAACCCCAATCCTCAGGGCATTTCAGAGTGTGCTGCTAGGCAAATCTGAATGCAAACCAAACTGTAATCTGCCATCTGCCCAGCTCCCACCCTGCTAGGCCCAGGACTTGCCACRTTTCTACTGAGACAGGCCACAAGGAACCTTCCCATACTGAGGTTTCTGTGAAATTGTTTCCTCCCAGAGGAAGGAAGGCACTTGGCTAAAAGCAGTCAATTTAACCATCCACAAAAGGAGAGGTTTCTCAGCTCTCTGGGAGTGTTGAGGAACAAGGTTATACTACTCAGGAGGCCTCGCTCTGAGGTCCCAAGGATGCAAGCTGATAGGCCAAGGTACTCATGAGTGCAAGTCTCCTGCTCAGATTGAGAYCAGCACTCAGGCCCCAGGCTTCCTGCACAGGGTTGCAAATTACTTACAGAGTGCTCATCATGGTCGACAGTCTGTGCCAAGACAGGGCTGAATGACACCGGTGACAGAGCCCCTGGCTTTTTCCTCACAGCTCGGATCTGCAGCAGGGCGCGGAAGGCTAGGAGAGAAAAGCACATGAGTGACTACACAGCCAAACGAGACCAGGCCGTGCAATTCGGGTGCTGGAGATGGAGCGAGCTCCTTGTAATGATGCTGCGTGCATGAGGAGCAGGGCTGCAGAGCACATCAAAGCCAAGCTCCGAGGACTGGCTCCTCTACGCTATCGGTCAAGACGGGAGAGATCTGTCAGCAGAAGCAGCCTAGGTACACATAGCCCTTGCAGAGAACAGGTGCTACCTACCTTGGTACAGTGACACGGAGAAGACATTCAGGCCTAGGGCTACTCAGCACAGTAAGACAACCCACAAGCTCGGTCTTGGACAGCACACTGCAAGCTACAGGACATGGGGAGCCTCATGTAAAACCAGGCCTTGGGTTCGTTCAGGCCCCATATGTCTCAGCACTGGGGCACAGCTAGACTTGGGTGCCCTCTCAGCATCACACCTGCATTGACTGCTTATTCTCTGGCCAGTAACACATTGGTGAGAAGGTCTGCAGCAACTCTGAACCCAGCCAGAAGGTTAGTGGCTGAATTCCTCTCTCTAGCACAGCTTTAATCTTCACTCCCTGCCTAGGACCCTGTTCTCTATCAGCAGATATTTAATATTGTTACTTCCGCCTATGCCAAAGCCACACACGAATGAGCCAGACATCTGTTCTAAGACAGCTGTACGAACTTGCTTGCACGTAAGGGAAAGGCTAATTCTTAATGTACCCAGCTGCTGGCAAGACCAGCCTAGAGCCAGAGGTGCAGACCTGTCCTCTCTGCTTCTGTATTTCCCAGGAGCAGATTCTCAGGAAGCCTGATGTGGAGGAACTTTCAGAACAAATACATCTTACTCCACTGCAGCATACAGATGAGATAACACTGCTCCTATGTTTTCAGTTATGCTCCTTGTAGTCAAAGCTGTCTGGCACTTCCCCTGATAAGATCTTGTTTTCAGTTATTGTATCCTTGCCAAGTCTTGACCATTTAGACTTGTTTTCTCAGGCCAAACACCTGCCTTAGGCTCTTTTTTATTTTCCTAGAAAGCTTCAGTAAGAAATATTCAAATACTTCAGAGTTCAAGCACAGGGTAAAATGTGTGATTTGTCTGTTCAAAGATGCAGGCATTTTCCCTACAGACTCTGTGCTTTGAAGAAAAGACCTGAAATTCAGCAAGTGCAGCCCAAGTGTCAAAAGCAGTGTTTGTTTTTTTCCATCTCTTAGGAGCAGAGGAATGCAAGGGTTAAGCAGATCCTCATAACTCTCCCAGCAGGCAGTCCCCTCTGCTTGAAGAGCGAAGACGATCAGGACTGTGTGCTCAGTGTCTGCCCTGCTGGCCCCCAAGCAGCAAAAAGGCAGAGGAGTCAGACTGACCCACAAGCAACAGAGAAAGACAGGAACTGGCAGTAGGTTGTGAAGAGTAAGGAGGAGAGACCGGAGATGAGTGTGTCTAACAAACACACAGAAGTGGTCCGGGGTTTCCATCAGTTTTGTTTTAAACCACCTTCCTCTCCCACCAGAGGTGGTATGGGGAGGCCTGATCACCATGCTGCCCACAGTTAACAGAGAACTCAAACCCCACTGGCAAGGCATCACCTTGCTCCAGACAGCGAGGGCCAAATGCAAGAGCTGTTTACATGGCACAGCTCAGAGCACCTGCACCCCAGATCCATCCTAGGGAGAAGGCAAACGGCAGGGAGGCACTGGGCAATGAGCCACTCTCCCAGGCGCTCTTCCTTCCCTGTTTGAGTACAGTTATTTTAGGCAGCAGGAGCATTCAGACGTCAGTCAGAGCAGTAGCACATTTGATGCTGAGCCTCGGGGTGACGTATATAAAAGACAGGCTCACTCTCACAACCTGCACTGACTTAACAGGAGCCTGGCAGGGGGAAAGAGGCCCTTTTTCCCGGGCACATACTCACGCAGCCTGCAGATGGGGCAATTGTTGGCCTGGTAGCGCAGGGTGTCTGCACAGGAGTTGCACAGACAGAGGTGTCTGCAGGGCAGAATGAGGGTGTCACGGAGGTCCGAGAGGCAAACCACACACTCGTTGCTGTTGTCGCTGTTCTCGTCATCTGAAGGCTGCAATGAGAGGCAAGACTTTGGCATGTGAATAGATAGGGCCATATAGAATGGCCAGAGGACTCTGGAGCCCGAGATTTCCCACCCAGAGGTCTGCACGAGAGCTCGCATCCTCTATCCGCAGCTCTCAGCAGGGCGTTCTCAAGGAGAGCACACTCCAGCCTATGCAGCCCTGCTATGTGTGCCTCTTCCTCCCAGCAGAGAGGGAGGCACCCCAAGTTCCTGCAGCTCCTTCAAACCCATGATAGAGTGARCAATTTCCTTGTCACCCTGTTGTCACCCCTCTCTTGTGCAGTCGAGGGAAAGCAGCCTTGGATGCTCATCCGATCACAGCTAACCTTAGCAAAAAGGTYAATCTGAACCCATTAAATGAAAACCTGCATCATGCTATTCTTCCCATCACTCAGAGCCCCACAAATTGGATAACAGCCAGTCAGCTATTGCTAGGAGAACCTCATGAAGTTCAATAAAACTGAAGGGAAGCGTAGAGCCCTGCACTTACGGAGGAATAACCCCAGGCACCAGTACAGGCTGGGGGCTGACCTGCTGGAAAGCAGCTCTGCAGAAAAGGACCTAGGAATGCTGGTGGACAAGCTGGACATGAGCCAGTAGTGTGCCCTTGTGGCAAAGAAGGCCAGTGGCATCCTGGGTTGCATTAGGCAGAGCATTGCCAGTAGGTCAGAGGAAGTGATCCTTCTCCTCTACTCAGCCCTGGTGAGGCCGCACCTGGAGAATGCGTCCAGGTTCAGGCTCCCTAGTATAAGAGAGGTATGGAGCTACTGGAGCAAGTCTCCAGCAAAGGACCACTTGGATAATTAAGGGACTGGAGCATCTCTCTTATGAGGAAAGGCTAAGAGCTGGGACTGTTCAGCCTGGAGAAGACTGAGTGGGGAGCTTATCAGTGCATACACATATCCAAAGGGAGGGTGAAGAGAGGATAGGGTCAGACTCTTCAGTGGTGCCCGGTGAACGGACACGAGGCAATGGGCACGAACTGAAACACARGGCATTCCAGCTGAATCCAAGGAAACGTTTTTTTTGACTGGGAGTGTAAYTGAGCACTGGAACAGGCTGCCCAGAGAGGCTGTGGAGTCTCCATCCTTGGAGATATTCCAAAATTGTCTGGACAGGGTCCTGGGCAAACTACTGTCGGTAACCCTGCTCCATTGGGGGGTGGGGTTGACYAGATGATCTTTAAAGGTCTCCAACCTCAACTGTTCTGCGATTCCAAGGAACCCACCCTCCGACCAGGAGGGCTCTCTTCACTAACACCAGGGATCCTTACAGTCCCACCTCCAGTGCCACAGGAGTTATAGAGGAGCGCCAAAACTGGTACCCCAGCACCAGGCACCCTCCATCTTCATCTGCTCCCATCAGCACCATTTCACAAAGCCCTTTAAGTGCCACAGGGGGAACACATGCTATGCCAAGGGCAAACTTAGTATAAACAGCAATATACAGTATCTGCAGCTGCCACCGCCACATCCGCACCAAGTCAGCTCACTGTGCCAGCGAAAGGCTGCAAGCCTGCCCGCCTGCCTGCCCCATCACATGTGCTCCTGATCTATTTTGGGAGGCAGGGAGGGCAGGCAGTCTTTTTGCTTTCCCATTCACATAGTTTGCTAAGTATACTGKGAAGAACAAAAATGGCCCCAGGCCACTTGTTTGATGGGCTGCAATGATATGATTGTTGGATCAAGAGATTCATCACAAGACCCAGGAGGACCCAAAGAGAAGCCTTCAATTCTCTTAAATGGATCTGGTGCAGTCTTTGGGAAGACTTCTCCATCCTGCCCCTTTAGGCACTACCTGTTGGCACAGGCACATGGAAATTGCAGGAATGCTTTGGGTAAGACAGTGCATTACGTGGAGAGGAAGTCTGGTTTGTCTTGTTCTGTGACTGCTCCTCTGCTTGCAAATCACACACTGTATGTACAAGAGCAGTCTGATCCCGAGCCCAGCACTTGGTACAGCATGTCAAGCACTACGCAGCCCAGTCAGCAGCAAAGGGCAGGTCCAGATCAGGCTAAAGCAGGAATGAGGCAGTCAGGCAATCTGCTTGAAGCTGTGCAGCAAACCAGGATTCAGCAGATGCTTATGCCTAAAGATGGGGAGTGTTTCTAGTAAAGGCATTTTTTATGTACATCCCTTGATGTTAGCAAYGCTGTTCTCGCTCCTGCAGGGGAATGTGGGCTGCTCTATGGATACTGGCAAGCCTGGAGAGCTTAGCTCCTGGCAATGCTATGGGAACTTACTGTCCCCTGGTAAAAAAACAGGAGAACCTGTAGGGAGCCACAGGAGCAACGCACAGAGATCAGGTGCAACTGCCTTGACTGTGGAGAGGCAGTGAGATGGGGTGGGCACCAGAGAGATTTCAGAGGCATTTGGGATGGAAGGCTTGCTCACAGTCAAGGGAACAGGAGATACCCTTGGTCATGCACACTGGAAAGCACCTAGACTGGACAGCAGCCCCAGGGCACCAAGAGCAGCAGCTGACACTGGCCCAAAGCTGTCTCTACAAGCTCCAAAACACCCATGGGGCACTGCTGTCCTCTCTCAGCAACCCCAGCCCCAGGCAATACCCTCAGAAGCCTCAGGCCATCTAAAGCATCTCAGCACAACCCATTGACTGCTCTAAACAACCTCAAGGCTCTGACATCCCCGGGCTTCATCAGTACCTACAGTAATGACATAGACCCACTGGCCATTCTGGGATGCACTTCCACATTGCCCTGCCAAATCCTGTAGTTGCACTTATAAACAGAAGGTGCTGGCTGGAAACCCACAGCTCAGGGAGTAGGAGCCTTCTGAGCACCTTTACCTTGGTCTCTTGGTTGTTTTTGTTTTCAATGCCGTAGATCTCCTGAAGCAGATAGCTCACCCGGTCAACCTAGGGAAGACAACAGCAAGTTAGAGTGCCAGGTGCTCTGTCATCACTATTTTGTGATCATCTCCATTCCTCCCTGTATCAAAGCATGCATGTTACACCAAGGGCAAGTGGCTTCTCTAGAGCCATGTGGAAGAACTAACGGAAACRAACATTGCGAAGAATGGCCAGGAAAACACACCCCTCTGCTCAAAAGCAGAGCCTATCCTGTCTGGTCTGAAAACGGAACCCAACTGGTGTCTTCAATCACTATCAACATCACCTCAAAAACAAGGGCCCTGCTTGTTTCAGAGATCAAAAGGAAACACAGGCCCATAGCTCAAGCGCACCAGAGGCAATCAGTCTTCTACAGTCCCTTCTTTCTGYAAAGCACCGCTTAACTTTAATCTAGCTGAATTTCCACCCATCTTTGTAATCTCAGGATAGCAGAGACTAGGTACAACCACCATTCTTGTGCCAATGGCTTGTTGCTTGCACATCAACAGCTGCACCACACTTTGCTATTCATTACTGGGGAGCATGACACCAAACTACTGTGGCCAGGAAACTTATCTCCCAGACAAAGAGCTGTCCAAATCTCCCTTAACATGAGAAGCATCCAAGGGACAACGCTACACAAACGCAGTGTCACAGTATCTCCAGGTGGAGTCTCTAAAAGGGGATGTGTGGTGGTAGAAAGCATTGCTGCTCAGAGATCAAAGCTGCTCAGAGCCCCGGACACTGATTGTACCCCTCCAAACCATGTCTTCATGCAAATCCCAGCAGCTGTCTGAAAACTCCCTGGAGCAGCTGGGTTAAAGCACCGAGGCAAGAAAGGCTGCAGGTTCAGCTCCCAGTGGGGCAAGGTTTTACCTTCCTTTCTGCACTAAGCAGTGCTTTCCACTGTCCCATAGCTTAGTTATTAAGTGCAGCAAGAGACTCTTACAATTGCAATGAGCAGCTCTACAGGGCTGTGCAGAGCTATTGGTCCCCAGGATTTGCTGCTTGCTGCTACATAGCAGCTTCCCCAGAGAAGGGCAGATTCCTCCTCCAAAAATCTTGGAATAGTAAAATGGTGAAGGGGCTGCAAGGTAACACGCAAACTGACTCATCTCCTGATCAGGTCACCTGCAGCAATTGTCCTTTTGACACCCTGCTGTGAAACTAAGCTACCAGGAACCCAGTGTTTCAACAGCTCAACAACTCCAGGGGCTTTGACTTTTCCATTCGTAAGTGGCTTCTCCCCTCTTCTGTCAAGCCAGGTGCTCGGAAGAGCAGCCAGGCCATGGGATTTCAGTGCTGCAGAACATATCACACACCAAGATATGAGCAGAAGGTARTTATATCCAGCCTGCTTGCCAGTTTAAAATGCTTAGAGTTGGGACACAGCAGCATTAACAAACTAATTCCAGAGTCTCCTCGTGTAAGGCAGCATGCAGCCTGCAGACAATCTGTTCTAGGCCCACATTTCAAGGCAATGAGGTCAGCAGTTGGACTGCTGAGCAAAATCCTCTGCAATGTCTCACAAGTCGCCCAGGAAGTTTGGGAACAATTGTGTGGGAGCAGTGCTTTTACAACTCAACATTTCAAAGAGCGCCTTGTTACAGCATCCTGACTCCTCAGAGGATCATGATTGTGACAGTAAGTTCTGAAGTGGTCAGATCACAGTCTCCGCAGGATTTGGTATTTCTTTTACTGCTTGACTCAAAAAAAAAAAAAAAAAAAAAGTGAGAACCCTATGTTCCAAAAAGAAATGAGTGAGCAGTGCAACATGGCTCTTGCTATGAAGATCCCTAGGTTTTAAAACAGTAAAGGTAAATAATAAGCAGCAGATGATGGTACATAGTGCAGTCCTTCACCTTCATACTTCTCTCACCCATCCCTCACCACATCTCATTAGCTGTTGCTTCTTGCTCACAAAGAGCTAAGAGACTGATGCACACAGAAATTGTCCAGGAATGAATTGTGGAGCATTACAATGGCAAGGAAGGAAAGACAAAAGAAAAGGAGTGATGGAGAAGTGCTTAAAATTTTATGCAGATGGTTTACTCYAGACATACACTCCATACTCCCGGTCTATGCTCTTATAGGGGTAGGTGCTACGTTAGCTTCAGAGGTACTGTGTGTTCCTCAGCAAGAGCTTGCTTCTATTTTAAAAGCCAYGGAAGAGAATGTCTAAGCCTTAAAATTTACAAACAGCCAAAGGAAAGAAAGAGAAGAGAAAAGAAAACCCCCACAGCCAAACATTGAGTGGGAAGGTTACACACTATGCCAGTAAAGAGAGATGAGCACACACTGTGTCACTGGAGGAGTCAGCTAAGCTAACCACATTGTGGTAAGGTGGGAACCACCCTGGAGAGCACTTCCTTGTCGCAGACTGCTGTGCTGGAAGTCCACAGTACTAAATGGAGRACCGTATACAACTCATACATGTAATGCAAACTAACCAACACTGATTCAAAGAGTTCGCAGTCATCGAAGTGCTGTCATATATTWAWAAATAAATAAATAAARTTAAAACAAGCTGCTTCAGCTGCTTCTTGTCAGCTCACGAATGCAGAAAAAAATGTGAGAAAGATACTGCTGGCATCCCAGTGCTCTGCTCCCTCAGGCAGCCTTCTCCAGCACAGCGTGCCAGCTCTCTCTGCAGAGGCACAGCTCTTCTGGATGTTCCCATCCTGAACCCTTCGCACACTCTATTGGCTCTTTGGAACAGTCTCTGGCTGTCTATATTAAAAATACTTGGAGGATCTAGATCTACTAGCTATCCACGAGATCGTGCTGCAACATAGCCAAATTCAGCACCAAGAGAGGAGCACAGGTGAAGCTGGAACACACAAGCCTCAGAATGGACGTCAGGCTGGAGCAAGAAGCAACTCGCCACGAGCACTAGGATAAAGCTCTGCCAGTAACGGCTAAYACTGCTTACATAGGACATCAGCAGGTCTGAAGGATGGGTTATAACTCCATACACAGCCCTGCTGAGGCAGACAGTGAATTACTGAGTTCAGTTTTGATATTCATGATTATCTGATGCTGTTCAGTGGCTCTTTTCTGACCTGGGAATCAGAAGGAACACACCTTGAAACCAGTGACGTATTCCTGAGTTCTTCAACGAGTATCTAATCAAACCATCTAACAACTTTCTTGGTCCTAAAAGGCTTTTTAATCTAGCTGAGAAAATCCTAACCATCAATCACTTGAAGCTGAAGTCAGACACATTTAAACCAGAAACCCAGCACCCGTCTAAAGGTGAAGAAATCAACCATCTAATTCACCCTGCAGCATGGGTCAGGGAGAAAGGGACACAGACATCTTTGTAGCCTCACTGGATGCCTTCCTAGGACAGATGCTTGAGCACAGTACACATTGCAGGGAGAAATTCAGGAGCTAGACAAAACTATGGCAATATACAGGAAGCTAGTTTAGATGGCCAGAAGGGCCTCTGACTTCCAACTTCAATAGTCAAGATTGAAAAATGTACTGTAGCAAATACCAACAATCCACCTTCTTAAAGGCCCRTGGCAGGCTGATCCTTTTCTTCAGAGAAAGGAACATTCCCTATGTACAGAAATACTGGAGCAGGAGGCCTGAGACATTTCTGTAGGAGTGGACTCRGAAAAATCAATCACCTCCCTATTCTTCCCGCTTGTCTTCTACAGTTCTGCAGCCTTGCTCTATGTGGGCAGAGGGAAAACTGGAGCTCATCATCCAAAAGACTTCACACTCCTCTCCCTTCTGCCTTTTGTCCCATACCTCTCTGAGCTCTCACCCTGCAATAGGCAAGCTGGGCAGCTCACATCTGAGCTGCAGCACAACACTAGGGTGCAGGGACCCTGATTTGTGCAATGTGGCAAATCCAGGGGAAGTGAACCACATGGCTCTCTCCTGTAGATAAAAAAAGAAAATATCATTCTAAGCTCTTCAGAGCAAGAAATCTGCCCCCTCTGCCCTGTTTACTCCGAACATCAGCTCTGTAACTGCCCAGCTCCAACACAGAGAGCTTAGGGACCTTATCTGAAAGCAATTTGCAAGATCTATTCTAGAGACTGAAACTCATTTACAGCTGCTGCTTTGAAACGGTCAGCTTGTACTAGCCTCAGGAAAGGGCTGTCCATCCTAACTCAGTCATCAGACAGGATAATACACTGGCCAAAAAAAGGCAGCCAATGGTCACAGTGCAAGGGATTTTTTAAAAATGAAGATGAATGCATCCATCAGCTCATCTGTACYGGGAGCCAGAATTGGCAAAGTGTAAAAAATCATGCTGGCACACAGAGAACAGTCCAGACAAGATGCTGCAGAGGTGCCTGATAGGGAGAAGAGAACTCAGCAAGCTAGATACCGAGTGATGCCTAGAGGAGGGAGAGCCACAGAGAAGACATGAGCAACAGAAGATGATCATGAGCCTCAGCAGGCATTGACTGGAGTGGTGAAATAGAGGGGGCAAAAATACTTTTCCACAGCACCAAGCACAACCCAAAGCTTGTTCATGATAATCACTCCTAGGTGGCAACAAAAATATGATGCATTCATGAAAAACAATGAAAACAGGCCATGGCATACCATGCATACTACAGCAAGGACGGAGGCCAGTGTAGCAAGGATAGGATTGGCCAAGCATCCAACCTACAACTAAGTAATTGCAAGATGTGAGAAGAATCTAGACAAAGAAAGGGAGAATGCTCAGCTATGACAACATGAGCTCCAGCAATGAAAGGATTACAAGAATACCATTAGGGAGAGATGCAGGAATGGAGGGAATACACTAGTCAGGCACTGGAAGCCAATGGTTCTCCCAGATTCACTTGACCAACCCAATCTTATGTTTTACTTCATCTCAACTCTGTCTCCAAGGCATTTCAAGCTGATCTTTGCAGCAGGACCTTTGCCAGATTTCCTTACAGAAGCTGAAATTCTTGGTGATCTTAGCAGCTTCCAGTTGCTTTGTATTTCTCTCTGCAGAGGATTGGATGCAATTGCAATCTTGATAAGGCATYGCACAGCTTACACTTACCACACACCATGCCAGACTCAGCTAAAACAGAAGTGCAGATCCCTAATGTTCCCCTGCTTGCCAGTCTCCCTTCTCTCTCATACGTGTGTGCAATGTGACACATGAACAACTTCAATGCAAGACAGTGTCCGCAACTACTTTCCCAACTCCCAGGACACTTGCAGAGGACAGGTAAGATAAGCTTAAAGGACTCATCAGTACCTTCCTTCTGGAGGTTGCTCCCAGATTTACCAGTACAAATATGGAAGACCTCCACTCAGATCTCCTAGGACTGCTCCAAAATTACCTCCAGCATGAAAAGGAAGTTTGTGCAGGAAAAAGGCCCTAATTTCTTAACATACATGCAGGTGGAAAGCTAGAAATTTTCAGTTTCCAGGTAGGAGATGGATAGTCAAACTGGCCTGCAAAGATATTCCTCCACATTACAAAGCATAGAACCTGAAGAGGCCAAGAARTATCAATGAGTAGATGCGTTTCACATTACTTAATGCATGCAGCACTTAGGCTCACTTATGCAAAACTCCTTTACTTGCACCTATACAGACAAAGAAATACCATGTCTAGGGTCCCTGCTACTTTTGTTTTCAAGCATCAGATGCCAGCAMGGAGGAAGGTATGGGGAAGACTGGATCTGCACACAGCCCTTCCCCTCCCAGAGGAGCATAGACAGGCCTGCACCAYTGCTCTGCCAGTCCCACACTGCTGTAATTGTTCCTTTCTATGTGGCTGTAAAACATCCGCTTCAACATTAAGCGGCAGCTCATAGCCTTGGCTTGTGTTGTAACTGAGCAAACTAGATGAGATCTCAGGCTTTTGGTGAACTACCCTCAAAGCTTCCCACTGAGCACAGCTGGGCACCTGTGGGACAGCAACAATGTCTTTAATCAAGCTGTAGAGAAGGAACAGGTACTTACGATCTGCTTCTGCTTTAAAGGCTTCACAGAGAAGCTGCCATCAACGTGCTAGCAGAGAGAGAGAGAGAAAAAAAAAGGAAACGCATTAAACAGATGACACAATTTAAAGAGTCAAACAGATWCATGAATGACAGTTAGCAGTTACTAGCTAAAGAGAGAGGCACAAGCAAGGCTTGTCCACTGGCTAGACTCAGAAACAAGTCACACATGCTGCATCCATATTGCCATCTTCAGAGCCAAGTTGCGGTGACATCTTCTAGCACCTCATCTGCTCAATGGCAGCAGGCACAGCTGGAACAATTCTGTATATATCTGATGTCAAAACTGGCGTCAGGAATACCGTGCTATTTCTATTTTCTCCCATCATCCATCAAGGCCAACTAAACTGAACCAAACCAAGTCCTCTGCCAGAATCTAACTAGGAGAAGGGAATAAGATCTAGGGGAAGCTCCGRCAGGCCTTGCTGGTGTGAACAGTTGCAGACACATCTGTTTGCTGGAGGAGTTTCWGAGGAAGGAATAGCATCATTACACCAGAAGACAAAACAGTCTTCTTTTCCAGGCAAACACAAACTGCCAAGTTTCTGCCATTGGAGGAGCTGCAAGGTCAGACYGTGCAGTGTCAAGGTTACAATTCTGTTCTTAAAGATACATATAAATAGCAAGTTATCAAGGCCTGCTGTTTTGCCTGTCCTCTGAGCATGCTCTGGTGATCAGCAGCAGTGCTGATTAGCAAAGACCAGCTCTGGATTTATGGCCCTGCACTTCAAAAGCTTCAGTGTTTCTATGGATGAGGAGTACGTTTTAGTCACTTTGTCCTGTGACCTTTAACAAAAAGATTTTGAGCCTGTTTGTAAGCACTCAATTGAAAGATCAGAAGTAAGAAGCAGCCCCAAAGGACAATGTCTCCTTTCCACAGCACATAGACTGGAAAAAGCAGCGAAGCACTTTCAACTTTTGAGCTCAGATCTGGACACTGGGCATAACCCAGCACTGATGCAGTGGCCTGATCAGCTTTGGTTGCTTCCCAGTTTTGTTGCATAGCTCGTTCAGTTCTCTGAACATTAAGGGGGCATTTGCCTTCACCTCTGTGTATCTAGAGAGCTCAGAGCTCCAAATGGCATACAGAACTTACCTACAATCCCAGAAATTAGGCTTACAGAGCTAGAGCAGTTCAAGCCACTTTCCAAACCCATGAGAGTGGAAATTCCAAAGCTTCACTTTTGCCCCCATATGAATACACTCCTAATACACCCTGGACCACTCTGCAGGGATTGGCACTACTTCTGTCCACAGACCCAGCTGCATCGTGATGTGGTCAGGGTTTGCAGCYGTTGGGCCTGAAAGCATCACTGAAGTGGAAAACATCACAACTGCCTTAATGAACCTTTGTCTAACTAACATGCACCAAGAAATTTCCAGTACCAATCACAGGCCAGATGCCACTTTTCACAACCGTGGGGACTAAACTTGCTCCACAGGAACAAACCTTAAGGGAAGAGGTTTCTAAAGGTGTTTCTATCAAGTGTTGGCCACAGGATGCTAGAATGGTCAGCTGGGACATGTGAGAGCTCTGCTTTCCTACCGCAGGGGCTGCATTATTGCAGCTGCACTAAGTTTGGATACTTGGAGGAGACCAACTAGACATGTTCCTTTTTAAGTACAATCTAYGCTGGCATCATCAGATACAGAACCTAGTTTCTGCCAAAAAAAGTCATGAAGGCAACAGCCAGGGGATCACAGATGAGGAAGGTGAACATGCATGAAGTACTTCAAAATTAGGCTGTAATACGTAGGCAACTGGTAGCCTCATTTATTCTTCTCTCCTCAGAAGTGGCTGATCCTTCCTTCTGCAAGGCTACAAGATCTCTGCCTACAGCACTTTCCCACCAAGATGACAGACAGGCTCCAAAAGCTGCAGCCTTCCCTAAGGCTGCCAGCTTCTTTAGGACTGACTGTGCTTCCCCTGYCCGCCGTCTCAGCTTGCTCCCTCTGCCTCATCCACCAGTAAGGCCTGGCAGGAACCAAGCAGATCCAGGAACAGAGGTCAGCTCACATGCCAGCCAGGGAGGGAGGAATTTCTAACATTGCAGCTTTGATGCTGCTCCCCTCCACATGCTCTCCCAGCTCTGCTCTGGCCTCTCCTGCCTCCTCTCAGGCTGTCACTACAAGCATCACATGCCCGAGACATGTGTCTGCAGTATTACYACAACCTAGACACAACATGGAGCAGTTGCGCATCTTGCAACTGTTTTCAGGGTCTAACTACCATGGCAAGAGACTTTTAAAGGCTTGAGTATAACTCAGGTTTAGCATCACCACAGAGCTGAGGGTCAGCTACATAAACATGCCACCAAAAAGTAGCAAAGCTCAAATTCTTTATGCAAGTTGTATTCTAATTCTTTAAAATGGCTTGGTCCTATGTGCAAGCTAAGGCCAAACAACTGTGGAACAGTTTCTGGACATAGTAGATCTGGGTGTGCAGAGGTCACAAGGCTCTGGGAACTGCCCAGTAGCAGCCATGGTCAACACCYTCCCACATTCAAAAACCATGGGCACCGAGGCACACCTTCTCCCCCACACAGGAAACACCAGCTACAATTAACTGACTGACCAGCTCAGGTATAAATTATAATTACAGGCTGCACAGGAGCTGCTGCAAGCAATTATTTGTACTACGATAGTGCTCAGGAACCCTAGGCAAGGGCCAAGACTCCATTGTGGCTAAGTATTACATAAATACAAACTAATGACCCATGGAAATGTTTATATACACAATGACATGGACAGAGGGAAAGGAAAACTCATTTACCTTTTCAAATGCAGCCAGAAGAACATGGGCATGACCTGTCACCTCAAGCACCACTGGAAAAAAGAGAAAGAGCAACTTGCTTAAAACCGTAAACAAGGCCAGCAGCTTCAAGCAGGCTACATCAGAGCGAGGATGTGGGAAACCTTGATTATCCATGGCAGAATTCACTAAGCTTTGAGTCAGAGTATTCTTGCCCTTCAAATTTGGCAGATACTGGCACAGGGGGAAAGGGCATTTATCAATAAAAAGCAGGAAACAYGAAACCAGAATTTTAGTCCACTTACACTTTCTGAACTGCCCCCGTTCTACTTTTACCTCTTGCAATTTATAACTTTCTTACTTGCCCACAGTTTSGTTCACAGTCTCACTCTCTCGCAGAGTGAGAACCAAGTGCTGCTGGTCTCTGTASTGGGCCCTGCATAGACAGACATGTCTTCATTTACCACTTTCAGTTATCTTGGGTGCTCCACACCACCCCACTTCTGTTTTCTGAGGCTGGAACAGGAAAGTAATACAAAGAGCTCAATAGGACTCTGCTCTTCCTCAAATTCCTGTTTTTAATTATCTGAATTTATCACAGCAAGGGACAAATCCATCTGGTTTAACAGGAGTTGGCAGCCCATCCAGCCTTGGTACTTCTCACTTTGTTTCCGTCTAATCCTACACACTTATAAAACATTTATTTCTCATGCCATTTTTGGACACTGAAACATCTCTCGCCAGTTCTCTGACGTTTTCCCCAATAAGAAATACCATGTCTTCCCCCTTCCAAATTTGAGGCCTCCTTCTTAATTCAGAAGCAGTCAGAAAGGGCTGCCACATGTTTCTGCATTCATGGCTCCTTCAGGAAATAAAAACACGAGGGAATGCAGGCACCAAACAGAAGTACAATCCCAAAGCCTCTAGCTCAGGTCTCTCCAGTTCTGTTCAGCTCCAACTGGTAAAGTCCTTTCACCTAAATATACTCAGATTCATCATACTGAAATGGGAGACAGAGGCCTTGGTGGAGACACCGAAGGAAGGAAAGGTGGGTAACTACCTCACCCAACCTGTACCTACGAGCACCGGGGTCATGCTCAGCACACAAGGAAAAGCTGACAGCGACTATTATCAGCTCTAAGCCCGTGACAACTGAAGGAAGTGATGCCCATGACATACAAAAGGGATGGGAGCTTGACAGCTCCTTTGGGATTCCTAAAACAGCAGAGACAACAGCAGGAACCATTCTCTGGATTCTGCTGTGAAGATCTGGCTTGCAAACAGCACGGTGGGGAACGAGAGACTCCAAGCCTACAGACTTGCTGAATAACCAGGAAGGGTCTGAGCAACTAGGGTGCAATCAGGAATACAACGGCACGTAGAGAGSAGAGCTGGAAAAGGAGATTCATCTACCTGCTGCCCCCCCTGCCAGCCAAGAGCAAGCCTCTCCTAGCTCGCTCTGGAAATGAAATTCAGGTCCCTCAGAGCAGTTTTAACTGGCCAAGTAACAGACAACAGCCACTGCTTCTCTGCATATCTTGTTTATTCAAGCAGCTTGCGGGGCTGTGCGACCACAGACTGCACAGCACTTTCCCTCTTTTGGGCTTCTGGGGGGTTTTACTCGGAGTTCCTCCACCRGCAGGAATGTGACGACTGCTAACATAAAAAAATCGCACGTTCTCCGAGGAATGCAAACAGCTCCTGGCAGAACGCAGTCCAAACCGGCATCGCTCCGACTGCTATTGCAATTTGCCATTCATTTTTTATTTAATACAAATAGTTATGGGCCAGCTGTAATTTTCCAAGTGCTCCAAATATATAGGGCCAGCTCCTTCAAGTACCACCGGTTAAAAAAAAATAAAAAACAAAAAATAAAAATACACAATTTTCTCCAATCTCACTCAAGTGTCACATATTTTTGTGTGCATAGTACTCGTATAATATTCTTTCCAGGAGAGGTTTTAAAAGCAATTGCCTTTGCATGTAATTATAATAAATGACAGTACACTATTGGTTACAAGGAGGTATGATATGTGCATAAATGTACRCTTCCCATGCTGCCTCCTGTTCTATTTTTGGTGTTTATAGGCAAGCCCAATAYTAGGAAGTACAAAGACATTGCCAAAAGCTCAGTAAACAGTGGAAGATATTTGACATCTATGGTCAGAAAAATGTACATCGATATTACTAACAGTGCTTGAGATTGCTAAAAATGGATGCAGCTCAGAAGTAATTTGTTTTGTGTTACACTGTGCTTTATTAACCACACTTCAAACTGGTTCATCTGGTTGTATTTCTCTGTTTGGAGGACTGCAAAATAATTCAATGAATTTCTGAGAATTTTCACAATTGCAACATAAGAAACCGAACACAAGACTGTAATAAACAATACAATCAAGAATGGAGTTTTTTCCTTTCTCTTTTTTCTTAAGTTTTGTACAAAAGCTGCAAAAAACAGAAGTGAAATGCTGGCCTTGCTGACCACAATGTCCCTCAATTTTAGAGAAAACATGACTTCCTTGTACCCCTTTCTCTGCTGATGCTCAGAATTAATGGAGCCACACAGAGCGCAAAAGCACACATTCTCAAAGGAAAATGGTATGCAAGGTGAATGGCAACTGAAACATTTACTGGCCATTCCTCTCCAACGTGCATTCAGAATAATCAACACTATTGTTTCTCATCAAAAAATTAGGCTCTTAATTGCAACCATTCAGCTCCCTTTGGAATCAGCAAGAGAATTTTGAACTGCTGAATGAAGCTGGATTTGGTTGAACAAGCAGCCTGAACATTTTAAAGTCATTGCTTTTTCTCTGACCATTGCTATTGGAAGGCAAACTCTACAGTTAGCTGGACTTTTTATGAAGAGAGCTTACCTCTCAAAGAGGGAGAAGAGACTACTGCCTTCCTTGCACTACAGAGTGCCAGCGCAAAACCCAAGAGAGAAGAAGTMGTTTGCTCTGATTTGTGCCTAATCCCAGGGGCAGAGCCAGAAGCTAACCTTAGCTCTYCTAAGCACCACTTCAACACCAACTATCAGGCCATTTTCCTGTTAAAATGGAGGCTATGTTTAAAAGTATCTTTTTGTGCAAGAGTCTGTGGTTAGCTGGGACTTTTTAACAAGTGGGAGTTAAGGAGAATTCCTGAAATATTTTTTTGCAGAAAGGCTCCCCAAGCTTCTGGTGTAAGTAAAAGGTTTTTGCTGTTGCCCAGACAGGGTCATATAACCTAAAAGCGASAGATGGAGAAAGCATGAGCGAGCACAACACCTTGCTTACCGTCCCCTTCGTCCACTACTGCTCGGATGACCACYGGGAACACACCGCGGTCCAAGTCAAAATTCAGCTGAAGGAGAGAAACAAGATGAGTTTAGCCAATACACCAGGCTTGCCTGAAGACAACGCCTAAGACAGCGTTAACATCACAGGAGTGAAGTTAAAAGATATCAGGCTTTGGCACACAAGTTGCAGCCCAGGGCTTCTCCCGTGAAGGCTCTGGGGCTGCACTGCTGCCAGCTGGGCCCTCTGAGATGATGGGATTCCAGCAAAGACCACAGCTCAGAAGTTTCCCCATTATTTCCTGCTGAAGTAGCCCTTTTGGAAGGGCTCTCCATCCCAATTTCAAGGAATGCACTGAACTGAGTAGGAAGATTTAAAATTCAGACACCAACTTTCAAAGGAAACAAACCAGAATAACTACAACCTATATACACGGAGAGGGYGTTGAACAGCAATTGGGGCTGGCAAAGCAAGTTTCTCTCAGTTTGGATTTGTATGGTGTTTAATTCTCACTTAACTCACATACCCTACAAATCTCTTAGTTGGACAAGTTTCTCAGACTATAACTAGTGTGATCAATTTTGCTCAGGTATGATATTGGCTACAGCACGGCAGTACACATTTCACTTCCTACACCACAATCTCCCTCCTCCTCCTCAACTCTTCTTTGAAATTCTTGAAGATGCAGAGAAAAATCTTAAAATTTCAAGCTCACAGAATCCTCTAAAGAAACACCAGACTGATTTCCACCTTTTGGCATACCAYGAGATTCACGTCCTTGACCTTCTGAACACACTTCACTGCAACACTTCAAAAGCATGCAATCTTATAAACACTAGAAAAATGCAATGCTACAAACATTGTCCTATGCCAAGAGCAGAAGCTGCTCAGAGACTGGATTTCTGGTGTTCTTCTCAATTACTGACTTGGTTTTCTCGTCTTATCCCTCACCAAGAGGGAAAAAGATGTCATTTCTCCATCGTGCTCCAGGTAGGCTCTTTTCTGTTCTCCAGCAAAAAAATGGGATCCAATAACCTAGTATCCACCAGCCTAGTGTGCTGTAGCCCATTATCCACACRGCTGCACTTCTGCAAAGAGCAGTAAGTGGGTGCTTTGGACTACAACTCACCAGTCGGCTCTTCTGTGGGATACGTAGGGGAGAAAAGGAAACTCCAAGACTGCTACGCTTCCCGCAGTAACGCGACCTGCTCGCTGCAGAAACCGAGCGGCCCCAGAGGCACGCCACCCACATGCTTCTAGAAACGACTTCAACTCTCAGCTGCCCAACGATGCTTTGTGCACGCACCTATTCATTTGGATAGGTATATGTGATCACAAACGGAAAGCACGTGATGGAAGACCTTATGATTTGGCTCTTCCTGCCTCAGCTAGCCTTCTAGCCTGAGGGACATTGATTTTCCTCCTTTGTATAGTGGTTTTATATTTTGTTCCTCCTCTACCAGAATGCCCTTCTCTTTCCAAAACAGCAAAGTAATATAGCAAACACAAAAATCTCATTTAGCTTATCAGTATTCGCTAGAAGAGAATCATTCAGCCACTGTTTTCCATCTTGCATTTTTGAACTATTCCGGCATGCCACAAAGAGAAAGCTCGTTAAAGACTATTGATCACAATTTTGCTGAAAGAAGCTCATGGTTTTGCTCTGCTTCCTGATTTATTTCTGATTTATTACTGTAAGCCAACAGTTACTTTTTTGTCCCTTTGAAGAGAAGGTCACATCATAGATCTGTGGTTGCTTTATGATACAAACTTTCACATTTCCAAATGTATGGCCTCTCTTAAGGTTCCATTTCATATTCATTTTTAGGGACCTGGAAATAACCGTCTCGATGCAAGCCTTACACTACAGCTTGGAGGCAAACCAGTATATTACGAAGATAAAGTTAAAACATGCATTTTTATAAAGCACAACCCAGTGTATTGTTTTCCCTTCTGTCAGTCAGCCAAGAACTATATCGTATGCAAGTATTACAGTGGGCAAAAATATGAACTAAATCTTTTTTTGATAACACTAATAATCTGGAAAGCAATCTGAAGCACTTAATTGTACACAGCTGAATGATAACTCTTTTTATCTGACAGCTGGCAGAGAGTGCTGCATTTCGGGTGGACAATCAGGACATTTTAGCCATATGAATTTTACGAGACTTGAGAGGAAAAAGACCTACATGTACACAGAGCCAAAAGGGGAGAAGAAACTCTTCTGAAGCACAGTGCTTGTTCTACATTTTCTCTACAACTAGAGCTCCCAGTAACATCTATGAAAGAGATGTGACAGAGGACACAGCAGAATCAAGCAAAGGGAGCCAAAAGCTTACTTTTCCACAGCATCTCTCCCTTTAATCTGTSAAAGGGACATGACTTTAGTACTAAAGAGCTAAAACCTTGTTGGCAGGAACAAAAGTGAAAACTAAGCTTTTCAATTCTTTAAGAAGAAAGGGATCTAAGCTCCTACTTTCCATCTCTCTCAGATGACAGAAGGGTTTAGAAAAACAGCTCTTCCAGGCTTTTGTAGGTTGAGCTTGTGAAATCATATGTTGGCAGAGAAGCCAGGACATCAGGAGACCAGACTCTGCAGGCTCTCGGAGGAGCATGGTAATTGCCATGAGCTTGTTAAAGCACCACACTGATTATAGTTATAATTGTAACTTCAAAACAATAGCTATTGAATCTTTTCAAAACTCATAAAAGATTACTTTTCTTTTTTTCTTCAAGAGGTAGAGTTACCTACCAGGGTTCACATATACAATACCCTTATATAGGCTTGGGTTAGGAAATGAGCATGGTATTGATTTTGAGCTGGGAGAGGTGTCCACARGAACAAGCAATTAGCAGCAGATACAGAGCAACTCTGCTGCATCAGAAATCTCTTACAGCAATTCTGCGCAGAGCAGGGCAAAACCAAGACCTCCTATGCCACATGCAGCAGAAGCCCTTTGGCCAAAGTTTAGAGGCTAGAAAAGCAGAGAGGTAATGTCTCCATTGGAATTTTGGAAAGGTATCAAAATTAATATAACTCCACGGATCTTGCTGTATAGTAAAACCGCAGAGCTTGATTAAAACCAAACCCTTGTCTGTTTGCAGTTATGGGTTAAACTAAAAGCAGAAAAGCATCCCCTTATTCAGCAGTAATGCACCAGTATGAATCTGCCCCAGAGATGACAGTATCCCCCCATGGCACTGTACTGCTAGAGTTAACACCACTGTACATGGCACTAAACAGAACAAGGCTCTGCCAGAGGACAAGCCAAAGGAAAAAAAGACCAAAACAGAGTTTCAGAAYCTCTAGTGACTCTGTCCCAGAATAACTGGGAAAGATGCAGCAGGAACCAGACAGGGGCACATTATTCCCACAAGCTCTTTGGCTGGCAGGGACAGCAATGCTGGAAAGCAGCAGGTTCCTCTGGGAACAGCTTCAGTGCCCATCTCTGCAGCCTCGCTCCTGTGCCAGCTGCTGGGATGCCAGTTGGTCAGTGACATCAGTAGTCACTTCTTTGGGTTTTTCTTCGCTCTCTGTCTCATATACCTGCCAAGTTCCCATGCAGTTTTCATACCTGCTCTTCCCACAGCTCTATCAGCCCCATATCAACAAAACGGGCCACAGCAGCTGTGAGTGGGAATCTTCCAGCCATAACCCAGTGACACTAAATGGATTCCTGTGCTGCTGGGACAATAGGGTTGTGGAAGGAAGGCGACATTAAGGAAAGACTTACCTCATCATCCTTCCAGTCTGAGAAATCAATCTTGAAGGAAGGCAGGGAGAATTGCTGGCTTACCCCTCGCTTGTAATGAACCGTCTCCGACTGCAGAGAGGGATTCTTTGTGCTGTATCTGAATAAAGGGGGGAATAAAAGAAAACTTGCTGTAACAAATGATTGCTCTCTGCTAGGCTCTCATTCATTCACGCCTGTCTGCCTTTCAGGAATCACAAGTGGCTGCTCTAAGAGGCAGAGCTGGCAGAGGCTGAAAGCCATTCACTGGGGAGACAAAAAGGGAAGGGAAAAGGTCAAGGCAAGATGGTGAGCACAGGGAAGGGAAAGCAGCACAGACAGGCAAGGTCTCACTGGATCCATACTGACTTGCCTGGAAACACTGGGTGTCAAAGGAGTACAGTGGGGTGCAGCAGCCTGGCAAAGGTTAGCTCACTAAATCCAGGGCCTGGGCAATGCCAGCTTTCAGTCCAGCACACAGTCTTTTTTTCTGCAGGAAACCCAGGAAGAACGAACAGTATCTAACAGTGACAACACGCAAGGCAATGTGGCACTGAGAGCTCTCCCATGCCTCCACAGGACAGCTCTGCAATGAGAAAAGCAGCTTGGCATGGGATCATCCTGGCAAGCAGGAACCATTCAAATTCACTCCCTAGTCTCTTCCGTGTCATGTGCCCTCCGCAGACGTGTTACAGGGCTAGCAAYACCAGAGACGCTCATCAATCCTCCATGGCAGCCACCTACAACACGGTCACAATTCTTCTACTGTCTCA
Source organism: Rhea americana (assembly GCF_003343005.1). Taxonomy (NCBI): domain Eukaryota; kingdom Metazoa; phylum Chordata; class Aves; order Rheiformes; family Rheidae; genus Rhea; species Rhea americana. Next base: position 446,440 of record NW_028186374.1, on the reverse strand, counting down.
AGGCCCAGCGCTGAAATGTGAGCACTGCCAGGCAGGGCTGGACATCTCTGAGCATGGGACCACAATACCATTCATCTCACAACCTACTCTGAGTATCTGTCCCAAGAARGACATTTCCCTTCCTGCTGACCATCACCTCATGTACAGTACAATTCACAGTAGGCCTAATGGTAAAACAGGATCAAGAAGTCTGCACTCTTTCTGGCCCTTTTTTCRGGGGATGATTTCTGATCTGGGTTTGTACAACCTCTCACAACGTTGATTCAGGCACAAGAGAGGAGGCAGCAAAATGCAAGGTGGGGTGGAAACATCTGAAGCTGTTTTACCACCGAAGCCTTTGTGTCACTGAGCTACCAACGGTGTGTTCAGAGTATGTTGACAGACTGGAGAGAAAGTGAAAGATCTCTTGCCCAGTGTGCTTACACTGCAGAAACAACAAACCTCTGCCAGCACACTGACAAGACAGGTCTAGCTCCAGCTCTACAAGAAGACGACTTCTACAGCCAGTAGCCATAATAGGACATTACCCCTTAAGCAGGCTAGTCATTACTTCCTCAGCAGAGTTTCACAAAGTGAGACTGGGAAAGCACCAGCCTCCAGCCACTGAAAATATCACTGAACAGCTACAAGCTTGAAGTCTTGTTGACTGTTCAAACTTGATCCTCACTTTTCRTGATCTATGAGACAGCCTGGGGACAGGCTGCAGGAACAGGTGTCATTTGAACCAAGAACTCTAGGCCAAGATTTCCTTAATTCAACTCAGGATATCAAATAGGATCCCCTGACCACCACATCTCAGATTTGGCCAGTCACGTTTCTCAAAAGCAGTCGGCACAATGGCACCATCTCAGAGAACAACATAGCGCTTCTGCCAGTTCTGTGAAGAGGACCACACTAGCCGAGACCAAGGCATCTCTTTCATGTAGCAGATTGAGCACAGAGCTCTGTCTAGCACAGCAGTTACCGGAATGTGCACAGCTGGAAAGAATTCTTTGTAGGACAGGATTTCGTACCTTTGAGGATATTCAGCTGTTCTGAAACACAGACACMGCTCATAAACCAGTCAGTACACAAGCAAAGGTTGGAAAGCTCATCTCTGAGTTCCCTTGCCCTAACTGCACTTAGTGTAACAGCAAAACACACCAGAAGGAGATGGTAACACAAGACTTTTCTGCATCAGAAGTGATTTTTGTAAGCAAGGATCAAGAGGGCAGCTCAATTTTGAATCACAGCATAGTGGAAACTGGGTAAAAAACTCAAGCTGGGCAGTAGCTAGCAGTCAGTCAAGAACTGCAGAACGGCACATCACACCAGAGACTCCAGGACRCAATGAAAAAGGAAGACTAGGCTCGAGGATGGCAGAGGTGATTATTAGAGAGGATGTGCCTGAGCCTTAAAACTATAAAGAAGCTGTGGAAACATTACACTCAAGATCCTGGGTGATAAAATGATCTCTGTGTGCACAGAGATATAAAATGTGAGACAAACGCAGTCACCACTTGCTAGAGGACAGGGAGCACCAGCTGTGCTTCCCGCTAGGAGTGGAACGCAGCTCCTGCTACATTCGCACAATAACTATTCACACATGCTTCCTACCTTGCTTCCAGAGCTTAACCTACCCAAATCTCCTCAGTAACACTTCTGCTACTAGGGCTGCAAGGTACACTTTGCTGTTCTTTGAATGCGCTTTTAGCAACCCAGTCGTTACACTCCCCACCTGGGCARGATGGAAAGGCAGGGCACGTTCTCAGACCTGGCTTCTGCAGAGTCCGAAGGAACATAGCTACRACATCTGCCTGCTCCAACACTGCGCCGGGACATGGTCTCAGCACCTATATGCCCTCCAGTCTGTACACCTCTACCCGTTGCCAGTGCACAAAAGCCCACCAAGAAAGCCAGGCCAGTGTTGCTTAACGCAATGCTGTTTAATTCTGAAGGCCATCGTGAAGACRAGGATTACAACGTGCACTTTTCCTGCTGAGGTAGTTGCACTGTATCATTTAYGACAAAACTTCACCTCAGAGACTGTTCCGAGCTATGCTGAAATTCTGCTGCTTTACTAGAAGGTCTCACTCCATCCTTTGCATTTAAAGCATGGTGTGGGAGAGATCAGAATGACAGGTCTTTTATGCGTGAATTACAGAGCAAGCAATTGAGTGAAGTTTTATTTACTGAGTTGTCAAGTCAAGTACAATGAATAGAGTAAGCCTGTATCTAGCTCCTTTTGTGGCTCTCTAAGCTTCCCAGCTCTGCAGAAAGGCACAACTCTCCCTGTGCAGCTGGGAAAGCAGAGCAAGGAAAAACGACTTATCAAAGGTGACAGCAAGTCAAGAAAATGCTGGAAATAAAGTGCAGCAGAAAGAGTACAGGTCAGAGATGGCCTGGATAATAGGCACCACAGCAGTGCTGGGAAAGGGGTGTAAACATGCCAATGCTGAGTGCCAGAAAGGCGCGAGGAACCGCACTCGCAGCGCTAGAGCAACAGTCTGCTCCAGGAAAGCAAGAAACACTGTTYCTAAAAGCAAGAGGTAGAGTGACGCTGGTGTAAACCTCTACTTGTCCAAAACATAACTACAAAGGACCACTCTAATGAGAAACCCTTCCTGCGTCTGCTTTTCAGCCTTTTCACTTCAAGCAGGTATTTGGAAAAAATGCTGCACCTCGCATTAGGCGGATACTAAAGCACTTTAGCATCCTCTCATCTGCACAATTYCCCACACCAAGCAGAAACACTCTCYGAGCTGAAAGCAAGCAATGGGCCCCTAATGCGAGAAGTCACAGAGAAGTCTTAGCAGAAGTAAGGTCAAATAATGTTCTCACTAAATATTTAGTGGAAAATCAGATTATAAGCAACAGTTGTAGGAACTGCTGAGAACAAGACACATCCTCTTCAAAGGCACTGATTAAAATGCTTTCAAAGCAGCAAAGAATCTGCACATTTTGCTATCTCTCCAGATTATTCAYGTCGCTTGACACAAAGGGCATGCCTGTTTAAAGAATCAGGAATCCATGTGCAGCTGGCACATGGTGCTCACACAGTCCCTGAAAAGAGAAATAAACCACATGCACAGAATTTCTGAGCTGACGAGCCTGACAAAAATATCAAGGAGACTTTCCAAAGCGAACCAAGTGAGCTTTATGGCTCAGACTGTTTGACTGCCTACTCCACACTGTGGGAAAGTACATCAGACTTGGAATCAACACCTGGACTGAATGCCTGGACACCTACAGCCCACAGCCRGTGCCAAGACGGCTGAGCACCAGCAGGTCAAGAGCCTGGTGAATGTCCTGGAAGCAGGGATCATCCCAKATGGTCACCAAGATTGATCATCTTTCAAAGGAGCCACTGCTCAATGTATGCTCCCCATACTACATGGTGTTACAAAGTTCGGTATCCTACACGCTAGTACCTAAATGATCTTTAGCYGTCTTCATCTCTTTTGTGGATATCTACAGCATCCACAAGTCTTGTATCGTCTGCCCATGCTGCTGTGTGCTTACAGCAAACAATAGTGGAGAATCTCTGTAGAGCCAAAGAAATGTGACAGAAAAAGGGAATATCTACTAAGAATAAAGGATAGCAGAGAAAAAATACCTTAYCTTTTCCTGCCAAAAGGCATCTTCCTGAAATCAGGTTATTTGGGCTGTGATTTTTCAGACTGTACMAGGCCAGCTTGCTACCCAGATGAGAGACGTAACAAAACTACCCTGCAGTCCCTAGAAGCTCAGGGTAATGGAGAAGTGGGACTCTTCCATCAGGTCAGGACCAAATAGAGGTCCCCCCATTAATGTTTTGTTTTATTTTAAACCTGTTTGCTCAGGTACCACCAGCAACACCAGGCACCACACTGACTGCAGGCGCAACCCTAGCCTTGTCCTCAGGATTCATGCATACCCCCCTCCTCCTCTAAACTCTTTGACACTCTTTACTCTCACAAAGCAGAGCTTACACCCCMTACTGACTGCTTCCTCCCCCATCCCAAACCATTCTGCCTCTCAAATCCAGGAGAGAACTGGCAGATGAGAGGCCAGTCTGAGCACATCACAACAATTTTGAGAGAACAGCAGACAAACTAAAATTATCAACCCAGTCTCATCCCTCCACCATCAGCTAGGAAGCATTCACTGCCTGCACCCTGACTTGCTTCTGGGGATCGGGGGAGCGTAAGTAGTTCCCAAACCACTGGCAGCAGGCTGCTGTTTGGGAACCTCTGACTAAGCTGAGTTAAGCTTCTGCTGCTACACGCTCACTGGAGATGCTACAAGAACGTGCAGGGTGGGGGTCCTCTTCTCACTCATCCCTAGATTGCAGCCTGGGGAAGTTTTCAACAACTCATGCAGACTTCTTCACTGCTGCCTTCCTCGTGCTTAAGAACTGCTCAGCTCCACCTGGCACTGTGGCCACCCCAAGTAGTCAAAACAAAAATGTTGCTGTTACCATAAGCATGCCGAGAAGCACCAAGCACAGGATCATGTGCAGAACACCGATCTGCAGTGCTGTGCAGAACACTGCCCAGAGCCCAGAGGAAATGCCCCAAGGTACCATTTTTGGTTACAAACAGCCGGGAGACAGTCTGCACTTTGAAGAGCCTGTGGACAACAGTGCTGCTTTCCTTAGTAGAGCCATGCACACTGCACAGCAGTTTGCAGTGAATTGAAGACAAACTAGAGTTATGGAAGGGCCACACAGGAGTTTTAAAGGGTTCTCAGGTACCAACTCCTCCATCACTCCAGGCAGCCATTCAAGGTGGATGCCCCACGGGCTCCATATCCTCATAGGTAGGGAGTCAGCCATGTTCTGTTGATCTTCAAAGGGGCTAGGAGCTGCTGTGCAGCAAGCACATCGGCCTCTTGCTCTTCAATCTGCACATTCCCTTTTCATTTTGGGACAGAATCTGACAAGTCAGCTTCTGGGGAAGGGGGAATTTGAACAAGCGACCCAAATAAAACCACTAAAAAAATGCTGCCAAAAGGCCATAGTTCTGGGTCTCAGTCAGTTAGGCAAAATCCAGTCCAGAGACACACCCACACGGAGTTTGGGGCTAGCTGGGTACCAAGTTGCTGTATTGCAGCTCCTGACACACACACTCTTCTCCTCCTCCCCTACTTTCTCGCAGGTTAGGGTTTCTACTTGGGATCAAGAAGAAACAAGCAGTTTATCATGCAACCAAAAACCTGCTATCCACCTCCCATTCCAACACATGTAAAGGAATGACTTCAGCTGCTGAACTTACTGTAGAAAGAGCTGTGCTCGTGACTCTAATCAATGCTTCTAAGTTGCCTAGTTACACAACAGCTACAGAGAGAGGCAAAAGGGCCAGATCTCTTATTAAATACAGAGTGTTTATCTKTTTGATGAAATATATAGAATTTAGCTTTCCAGCATGTGAACTTTACACACTAGAACATTCCCTTGGGGACTGCTTGTCTGTATGGATCAAAGCAAGCTTTCACTATAAAGACGACTTGTGCCTAGGAGAAAACAGCATTTGCCTCCGATTTCTTCATACAGAAAAAAATCTCTCTGCATAAAGAATTCAAATTAATCAGAGCCCACAGCCAAAAGCAGCAAGAGCACCTTTCAAAGGCCCTGCACAGACAGAGGCTATTAAATAACTAAAGGAATATCCAAGGGCCTCTGTCTCTGCTATGCAAGTTTTAGTGAAAACAGCCATGCAGAGCGCTACACATTTTATTTGTATTTCATTTGGTGAACCAACTATTCAAATTTCCATGTGCAGACAGAATACATAATCTCTTTCAGTGTCAGGTCCACTGTCAGCTTAAATGACTGTGGCAGGAAGCCTGCAGTGAGCATAGCCAGCACTCCAAAACAAACAAGGAAATGAGATTTAATAAAACATTCCAGTACACCCATATGTGCATCAGCAACACAAACAATACGGCCCTGCAAAGGACAACAGCTAGCAGAGCAAAACTGATCTATTTTCACTGTGTCTTCACTTTATAAYGAGGAAAAAGGTTGGCACCATTACTATACGGAGGAAGAGTGCCTCTTTCATCTGAGGAGCACATGAAGAAGAAGATCTTTTTGTAAGAACGGACAGTGAAACTCCTCTCTCTCGTATCATGTTTATCATTAGCTCCTGATCCACTTGGATTGCTCACATCTTCAGAGTGCTTTGCTGAGTTTTAAACTCTTCCAGCTTCAGGACTGCGTTGCACTTTTGCCCCCGAGGAAACAACCACTGCTGTCATGTTGCAACTAAGAAATCCTTCCTGCAAGTCAGCAAGATACCTGTAGCTGGGAAACCCCTGGGGGCTCTCACAGGTAGTAGTACAGATCAAGACTTTTACCAGAGAAGAAAAGGATACGTTCATAGACACACACACAAAAAGAATATGAACATATTTTTTGGAAGAGGCTGCAAAGGTAAGAACATACCTGTCTCTGAAAACAGAGAAATCTAAGCGTATGAGCACATGAACCCACTCTGCAGAGAAAGGCAGGCTCTGAGCTTTAGGCCCTTCAATTATTCTATGGGAACGGCAAAGGAGTAGTGAGCCCTGCAACAGAAGTGTGATGSAGAGGATTCATTTATCTGGGGAAAACTACATGCTTATGGGCAGTTGCTACCCAGCAGCCAGTGTACAGCTCATACACCTGCATGTTACAACAGAGATTCTTACACTGCTAAGTTAGGACCATCCTGCTCACCCATCACCCAATCCTTGGGCACACATCACCTCTCTGGCCAGCCCTAAACCTCTGCACCCCTGAACCCTTCAAGCACAACACAGGCAACCATTCATTAAACCCCCATCCCTAAAGCATCCTTCGGATTCAACAGCCCAGGCTCTGTCTCAACGTATCTCCTGCTGAGGACCTCATCTCTGCCTAGCTGGCCCCCAGCAGCACAGCCACAAGTCTCCAGAGCCCCTTCACCCCAAATGCCATCAGAGCTTCCCTTCACGAGCCTCCATCACTGTGTTTGCTCCCCATATCTCCCCCAAGGAGCTACCTCTCCATCTCACAGCCCAGCACCCCTGAGCCTGCTCCCTAGTCCTCCTTGGCCAAGTCTGCTGAATCAGCCGGCGCTGGTAACGTAATGTCCTCACCCCTCTTTCATTCGATACAGCCAAACTCTTCCTGCACCTGCTGATCGCCTCTACCGCAGGCACAGAGCTGCCTCTCTGGCTAATCTTAAAACCCAGCCAGCATCACACTTTCTGACCAGAAATTTCTCTCCATTGGTAGCACCATTCCGAGGCTCTTGGGCAGTGCTTTGCCTYGGTGACCCTGAGCAATACAAGGCTTGGCCTCACAGGTGAGCAATCAAGCAGTTACTGCGGAGTCTGCAACCAGGCTCTTCTCTGCTTTCTACTCAGCTGAAGGGAGGCTGAAACCAAAGAAAAGACTAACACTTGCACAAGGACAAACCAAGCTCCTCCGAGCCCRTCAGATTTCAGACTAATCCCAACAGCACGGCCACTGGTCACCGAAGATGCAAGCAGATCCTCAGGGAAGGCTCTGTGTTAAAGCATGTTGACAGGGCGCGTGCTGAATGCGACGGAGGGTAATGAGCATCTCGAGCTGTTCGGAGGCAGGTCACCTCCAATTCGGCACCGTTAAAAAGACTCTGCACATATGCAGAACTCTGGTCTCTTTTCTACTTCACGTAACACATCAGCAGCTCCTCCAAGACCTAACATGTTTTATTTTAAAGTCTTTAGGCTTAACACAGGGCAAACGATATTCAAATGCCCAGAGTAGCAGATACCTGTCTCTGCAGATATCTGCACCAGCACCAGGCAGTGCTGGGTACTTGCACGAGGCAGGAGGCTATGGAGGCGAAGGCAGCTGCACCATCATCAGCAGTTGCACATTTGCTTTCTCCACACTTGGCTGATCAGCTACGATCGAACAACGGCGGTGATGCAGCTAATGGCGAAACTCAGAGCTGAGCAGCTCAGGGCAAGAGGCAGACAGCGGTTGCATGTGCGGTATTCCCAAGATCTTGGCTGGGAAACAGGAGAGCTAAATAAACCTCCCAGCGCAACTACCTGGGACGGTCTGCCGAATGCTCCTTTGAGACAGGTTAGTATAGGCAGCACAGGCCTATACTGATAAAAGCCACCAGCTTTTCATTGGAGCCCAAGCAATTCTGCCAGGAAGCTTCCCTCTTGCAGAGAGGAACGCTTCCCTTTGGTCACCGGGACCGGTTAATCCTAAAGACAGGCACATAACAAGCAAGTCCATGGGAGCATTGCAGTTCTCGGATGAACAGAGGCTCTACAACAAGCTATGCCTCTATGCCACCGGAGAGCCCCCTCTCCTCCTCCCGCTCCAAATTTCACAAAGCTAACTGTATTCCAAGCAGGAATTTCACATAAGCAGGAACGCTGATACTATCGGGATCGTGAGGCAGGTCTTTCAGCAGAGAAGCAAGACTAACTTGTTTAGCACTTTCAAGGAGCCATGCTGTAGGCTGGGTACTAGGAGGAAATTTCTGCTTTTGACAATAATCCAGAAAGTTTCTCCTGTTTTAGGAATTAGCATGTATTTAAAAGAGTGGAAAAAAAAARGGGGGGGTATTTTGTTTTAAAGAAAGTTGTCTTCCCAATCAAGTGCTGGATTCTGCATTTGAAAAAGGTTTGAATTTTTAATTTGTATACAGTATATAGAACAGCTGTTGCACATGCTTGATCCTTGAATGTAGATGTTACTGCTGAAATAAATAATTGAGAAAACGAAAAAACTACCAGCCCAGGCAGAGTGATGATACATTCCAATTAACGCACTAAAAATGCAGCCCTCTCCATTTAGAGCTCTAAGAATGCAGCCCAGATTTTTTTTTTCCACTAGAACTTGAAAAGAATAAATCAAAGTAATTATAGCACTGCCCTTTCAGAATTGCTTTGCAAAGCTGAAATCAGAGCTTCAAAAGGTTTTTACTAGCAGCCAGCAAATCCAGAGAAGCCTACTTCAGGCAGCTGCACTAGCCCCAAGACGTGCTTCGTGAGCCACTTCCACATGGAAAAATAGCCTGGGTTGAGTTAAAGCAGCTTATAAAGTCTATATTTGTATCTCACTTCCCCCAGCCCTCATTACCTACCACATCTGCATGAAATCAGGATCACGCCTTCCAAAAAGTTCACTGGCTACTGGTGCAGACCCCTGCATCCCATATTTATATAACATTTTTTGTCCAAAAACTTCAGAGCAGAGACGGTTAGATCATCGTTCCTATATTATGGGGAAAATGAAGTAGGGTTTACGAAGTAAAAGGCCAAGTGATGGAAGCAAGAGCAGAATCCGAGCTTCCAACATAAAGGCTTACCGCACTCACGGGGATTGCTGCCACCCTAAAAGAGCAGCACAGTATCGTCAAGCATATTTAGACAGCAAGGTAACGACTGCTGACTACAGATCCTGGTTTCATGCTGAGGTAGTCAGGGTTCATGAACAAAGGCTTCTTCTCAGCCAGCTGAGCAGAGATTCATGTCAATGAACCATGGACAGGGTGGATAAAACACTGCTTATTTTAAAAATACTTTTCTTTGAAGTTAAAAGTTATGTTAACCTTCAATAACTTAATCTAGGAATTGTTCAAATTAATTTTAAAAAGTACTCAGGTAGTTCATGTTTGCTGCATAAGCTTTACAGAACAGACAACAAAACTGGTGACAAACACTGGCTCAGTGCATGGCACCACATTTCAGTAAACTACACTCTTACGTGAAGCCTTTTCCTCTTCCAATCAACAAATAGAGCTCTGAGAGGAGAGAGCTACTAGTTGCAAAAGATTGAAAACATATTGTGTCCAGAAACAATTAGTTCTATTCAATAGCTATAATGTTTCCATTAAATAATCAAAGGCAAAGCTTGTCCTAATAGTCTCTAAAGAGTCCAATACAGTGTAGTTTAACAAACATTATTAAACTGCTGGTCTTGGGCTTTTTGATTGTATTTCAGTCTCAATACAGTTTGGTTCAAGATACAGATTTAAAGAAATTAATCTTAAAAGAAATATTTTTGTCATTATAATTAAATGCAAAACTAGGAGTCTGAATAAATACATTTTAAACTAAATGCATATTTTTGTAGAGTTACACTCTTCGCAGAAAGAAGTACAGTTTGATATGAAGCTATACTGAGCTGTCAATTGAGATGTTTAGTTGCTACCAACAAGGGACAAAAATTCTCCTTCAAGATAAGCTAAAAAGCAAATACGCCAAACAAGATTAAGTCAATGATTTAAAACAAAACTTGCTGATTTAAGCCAGAGCTGAAGACTGGCAATGTAAGTACATCCACCCTGGCCAGAGCCTCTCCATTCTCTCCATTAGCCCATAGATGGTTTCCTTTTTAGGTCAAAGACAAGGAATGCTCTGCAGGGCAGCACAAGGAAAACTGGCTACCTGTCCATATTGTACCTGTATTAGGAAAAGAGGACTTCAATCTCCAAGGCTGCCATTCCAACACCTTCACTAGCACTAAATTCACAGGAAACCTACRGACCTAAGAGACAGAACATGGAAACTTTATCAAGATTTCTATGGCATCCTCCTCCATACAGCCCTGCTCAAGAAAAATTGAACCAAAATAGGAAGGGTTTTCAAAGTTTATCAACAGATATTTTTCAACTGTTTAAAAGGAGACAATTTATTACCTCCCGCAAAGACCAGAGATTTCAACAGAGAAAGCGATGAGCCTAATCCAAAATCCTGGATCAGGGTTTGCAGAAATGCTCACCTGGATGGGAATACTGAGTTTGTCTCATTTCTAAAACTAAACTATTTATTGATCATTACTGGGATGTTTCTACTTTGCCTAAAACTCACAAGTCATTTTATGATTTGTTATATGTATTTTCTCCCTGATGAAACCTCTGCAGATCATTTAAAGAGCAAGTTTGCCCTGATATYAAGAGCACCACTGCAGAAGTACTCAGTATTATTTGCACAAAGCTGCTGATCAGCCAAAAATTTGTATTAAGGAACTYCAAGAGCTTCTGCAGTCTGAAAGTTCACTTACCCAGAGAACAAAAAAAATCTTTATTTTCATAGTCACTAGAAGCCTGCAGTTATGTACCAACAGCTCACGTGTGTGCCTGATTCTCCTGGGAAACAGTAAGTTTCAGGTACCCTAACTCTTAATACAGAGAGGAAACCTTTTGTAGTCTTAAGGGATATAATGCTGATTGCAACAGCTTAAATGTGCTGATTTAGACAGAACTGTATGATAGGTTTTGAAATCTGTCTGGATGCACTATTAGCATAGTTGAGGAAGACTCGGATCCCATCGATCACACTTTGACCATTCTTCCCACAGTTAAACAAAGATTAATGTGTAGCAGGCAGGAAACAAGCAGACAAGGCTTCTAGGCAGTAAATCCTTCYGAGAGTCATCTCACAAAACAGCCTGTACTGAGATGGTCGTTTACCTCAGAAGGGGCTTTGGGTTGGCAACAATTCCGCACAGAGTCACTACGTAAATCTCAAACTGGAACTTCACTTTGCTGGCCCATGCTCCCACCACAGGGAACACACAGAAATCCAGTGAATTAGGTGATGTGGAAAAAACAAAGGTGATATTGGGGTTTGCTTTTAGCTTCATCTCTCTGATGTGATATCATCTCACAGAGAAAGCATACAGCTTTGAGTTCCTCTCCTTTATTGCACATAGAATGACTTCCCTACATACACAGAAAAAAAAAAGAAAAAAAGAAAAAAAAAACAGGAAACAGGAGAGGAAAGTGGCTATACTGGAGAGGGAAGTGAAGGTAAGTCAAAGTTATCAGAATATAAAAAGCAGAAAATGATTTTCTTCTCCACCATCTGTCGCAGCACTACCTTCAGGGGTGATWAGTGACAGACGTTTCAGAAAGGGAGTTCACCTGAGAATGCTTGTGCCCCTCCAAGTGCCCGCAAGCCCCAGACTTACACTGCCATGCCTCCRACAAACTCTTCTGTAGCTTGGCAGTAGATTGTGATGGCAACGCGGGCATCTGCATCAAATGTGAACTCCAGGCTGTACAAGACTTTCTGCTTCCCGTTMTCCTCAGTAGGGCTGTCAACATCATCTTTATACCTGAAAGACAATGCCAGAGAATCAGAACACATATTTATCAGATATTTATTAGTCATCAAGTTCACTCTGAAAGTTGGGGCAAGAGTACTCCCTTCAATCTAAAGTGTTCTAGGCAAGACATCATGGGCTTTCACAATACCCAGGAGATTTCTGTCCCTCCCACTGAAGAAGGTTCTTCCAAAATYTGTCTGAAATTATGAAAGTAAACGACACAGCAATGCTGTTGAGGTCTCACCCTGTCTTGCAGRGCCAGGTCATGGAAAGAGCCAAGAAGCTGAACTCTCAAATGTTGATCCTCTAGGAGGGGAAGCATTCTCCCTCCCTTTAGGTGTTCGCATTATGTTCAGTATGTAAGTTAGAAACAATCCTGCATGGGCCTGGAAAATTCAAAGCCTGTTTTCTTTTTTTTTTAAGCTATACAAATGAAATAGTGAGGAATTTCAGGTGCATGACAGGCAAAACGTAAGGCACCTAATCCAAAGAACTCCAAAAGCTCACCAAAAGTTACCTCCAGTATTATATGGAAGATGATATTCAGATCAGAAAGCACTCTAATATAGGGATTTCAAATACCTTTGTTTACCCATAWACCTATACAAACCATCAACCAAACACTTGATGCTGCTAATGGCTGAAGCATGCACACATTTATTTATAATATAAAAACTAACACACTTAAATGTGTAACAGAGGCATGATAACCAGGAGAAGAATGAATCTACCAGGTTTTTCAATGAGCATAAAGGAGTGGTAACTTGGATTTAGGCTACTGGACAGCTGGATCYCACCATGTGATAGCTCATGACCACTGCACAGTATTACATTTTCTCTCCATTTCCTGGAAAAAGGCAAGCAACAAATCCAGTGAGAGAAGCAGAGTGAGACAACGGCAGTGAGCCGTTGGATAAGCAGTGAATTATGGAGTGCCAAGAGTGACCGAGGGGACAGGCAAATCCTGGAACGAGCAACCAGCACGGTGTACCATGAGAAGCGCTCCCTGCGTGGAAGCACTCCGTGACAGATAGGAAGGACACGATACAACGGCAGAGCAGAAGCAGATTCTCTTATGTAAATTCAAATCCCTCTCTAATCCTATAACTATGGATACTACAGCTCATGTCCTGCACGGGACTGGTGAATGCAGCAGGTTGCCTTTCAACAGTGCACAGTGACACTGGATTTGCAGCCCAGGCCCAGTCTAACACATCTTCCAGYGTTCCCTTAATTGCCAGGAGTCCTGGGTCAAAGCCAGACAGCTAAACTATTCAGAAGAAAGCCTGGCACCATCTCCCACTTCACAGTAYCAGTAAGCCTCTCCCTTCATTAAACAGCCTCAAGCAACTAGCTGTGCTATTGAAAACACTCAGAAATGAGCTGGGCATACCTCTACAATTCAAACTAAAAATTGTCATGGGAACTCATATTTGCCAGTTCACCAAGACGCAGTAGCTGCTGCCTAGCTGAGAGGGTTACAGCATGAATTCTGCTTAACAATGCACTGGATGAGAATGAAATGTTCAGCCTCAGTGATTCAATATAGAAGGCGCAAAATAAAGTTTAAGAACAGCATAATCAAATACTTACCATACATACTTGTACTAGTCTAGCCTTAGYGAATTGCTATCACTATGGCGCACACTCACATTTCCGTTTGGAGGACTCTCCAAGACCTCCAAACATGCCAGCAGCTCACCTAGGTCAGAACAGTAAATCAAGCTCAAATGAACCCAGCATGCCAGGATAAAATAAAAAAAAAAATCCAGAAGCTGACTCTCTAAGCAACTGCAGCAACCCGTGTACAATAGCCAGACTAGAACAAGACGGCATTTTCACACACAGGGTAGCGGTGCTTGAAAACATGAAACGCTCTAGCCAGCTTGGCAGGTTTTCCTAAAGAACATTGGTGTAATCTCAGCATTTCATGAAGGACTGACCCAAGGAGACAGAAGGCAACAAGCCATTCGAGGGTTATTTGGGCCCATAGGAAGCAGCAATATCAACTTCTGCAAATTATCTCTTGCCACACTGGCCTCCATTGACCTGGGGCAGGCAGYGAAGGACAAGGGGAGCAGAAGCTCCAGATCACCATACACTTGCCACTTCCTTTCAAAGTAGGACAAGGAAGAACCAGCACCCACTCCGGACAGGCACAGATGAAGGTCAATTCATAGATCTATATTTGTTGCATATAGGCAGGTATCAAAATAGAGATGTCTGGCCTATACATGAGTCACAGCTCAGCAACTTTGCACTGAGGGACCTAGATAACCCTAACAAGGTGGGAGACCTGGCAGAGGGCTGGTTACATAAAAACAACATGTCAACATTAAAACCATTGGTTCTTTTGTCTTTCAAGAAGATCATATAGAGCACAGAGATTCCCATGTCATTCTCCAGCTCCCAGCTTCACCTCTGGATCTCCCTGTCAGCATAGAGAACCTGCTCCCATCCTTTCAAGAAAAAAAAAGAGGTTAAACCTAGACTAGAATATATCTGGTAACTGCTGGATGGTCACAAACTTCCATGTCTGAAGTGCTTTCTACAAGCTGCATCTGCTACAGAGAAGGAAAGTTAGAGCCCTGTGTGCCTGGAGCGGCAACACTGGAGCAAGGGGCAAAGTACGTGAGTCCAAACGCTGCCAAGCACAGCAAGGCTATGTACACACCTCCCTATCGTAACAGGTCTGCTGCTGGGGGCAAATTAATATATCCGCCCTACAACGAGTTCTGGTGAGCAAAGATTGCATAGGTGGCTATGCCTGTTGGTTGCAGGATCAAGGGAAAAGCAAGGACTACTTTGATGCATACTTTGAGAGGCACAGAGACATCTCATATTCCACCTTATGGAGCAGGAATGGTGGGATTTAACTTCAGGGGAGCAGCAAGACACAGCCGCACACTTTGCACTCCTTCCATCRTTGCAACGGACGTGGCAGGTGAGGAGGTGCTTCAGGAGTTGACCGGAGCTCCTCTGTGTCCAGCTGCACTTGATGTTTACAGTGCACATTTAGTGAAGCCTTACAGTGCTGAGAAGTGGCCACAGACACCTGCACAAATCTGGCACTCGGTGACTGTGCTAGGCGTGCCTTTTGGTCACGCACACAAGTTAATCGCATAGCCGTCACTATCACACACACAGAGTAAAAAAGACTGACAACCTTTAAGAACAAATAGCTGATCCAAAGTTATGATGAGAATGCAAAGCAGGGACCTGAGGCCACTTGGTCTGATATTAATTCTTGGTAAAACAACAATAAATAAAAAGTTCTGGTATTTCCAAAGAATTAAAAGATAAAAGTTATAATTAACAGCAGCCACGATAATTTTACAGAAATAAATCTAGATGAACCTGATTTCATCCTTTGAAGAGACTAAAAAGTCTGACCAATAGCTTAGCAGACACATAAAAAAATTTTAAGTATCGCTCAACTTCCTATCAAGAGATATTTGGGTAAATGCATTACAACAGTGCTAGGGCAGACAAYAAATGAGGTAAGAATTAGCTGATATCTCATTCAACATTCAGTTTGGGGGGAATCCTCATCAACTTTCCTAGCTGGAGGCTCTTCAAAGATCCATATGCAGTTTAACACTATTCAGCACCACAGAGCAGGTGGTCCCAGCATCTCTACCATCACCATCATCACTGCCTCCACCATGGGACGAATCATTCCACAGACCAAGGTCAGCCCTGTTGTGCTGAAGAACAGGGCCCAGTGAGGAAAGAGGAAGGACAGCTCTTTTCTCGCTCACAGCTGTCTCCTTTCCATTCCCCATCATCTTCTCCCCCTCAGACCTTTGTCCAAGGTACTCAATGGCCTCCCTACTCTTGGCGACACTGTTGCTACTTTGGACACATTTCCAAGCCGCTACAGTTGCTGACTCCTTCAGTATTTTTACTCCACATTCCTCTAAGTTCAAAGCTCATGCTGAGGCAGAGAGGCCAACCCACAGTGGAACTCCTCCATGAAACAAGTTGCCTCTTGAGTCGATCTTCTTCCTGCAGTTGGAAGTGCCTTCAAGGTAGGAGTAAACAGTCTGCATCAGCCCCATCAGGTACTTCAGCTTTGAAAAAAAAATCCAATCCTGGGTGAGAAGAGGGGCATAAGAGYAGCACATAGCCATCATTTTCTGTTAACGGTAACAGCAAAACTCATGCTACCCTCTAAGGTTAACATAAAGTCTCATCCTGGCAAGAAATCAAGCTCTCACACAAGTCATCAAAGATTCAGAACTTTAATACCAACATCCACAAGTTTATTGCTTCTCTTCAAAGCTGCTGTAAATACTCAGTATCTGGCAAAGCTCAGAAATGTATCMAGCCAGGGTAGGGCAAAGAGCACAGAAGGAAAATTTCCTCACATTCCTCCATAAATTTACACACAGGCTTTTGGGGACTTTACACCTAGCCACTAAGCTCAATGGCACTTTATCTAGGAAAGGAGGTGGTAAAATAGAACTTAATTAGTCCTAGAAAGAGTGTGCAAGCCTCAACCATCAACTGCCATTAAGTCAAACTGAAGAGGATATAAATCATCGYTCGCATGCAAAAATGGAGAAAGGGGAAAAGCCTCTAGTCCAGAAAGACAAAAAAGCACAAGACTCAATGTGCCCTTGGGGACTGTCAATTAAATTTCCATTTTGGGTCAGCATCAGTAGAAAATGAAACAAAATTGTGTCGGCAGTGGTGTCATCAGCACTAACACAGCACAAGCAGCCAGGTCATGAGGCAGAGAAAGAGCTGACAGTACTGGGATTTACCRGAACGCAAACCTAGACACCATCAGGATGCATGGACACTATGTTCCCAACAGTCCAGCTTTACAGCTCTGCTTGGGAGTACAGGACATGAAATCACAGAGAGCAGAACAGCAGAGCTGTGCATACTAAAACCCACTCACCCCTGTATTCACAACAAACCCTTTCCCAATGAAAAAGCCACTTCCCATCGGGCTTGAGAGAGCACTGTTTACGTGGATTTTTGAAAGGAGACAGAAATATCCTTTCCACCGCAAGTCTGGGAAGAAAGCATGATTTTTTTTCTAGAGAAGTAACGCATCTGTTATCTTAAAAAGCCAGGCAGCATTCAGAACAGTTTACTGAAGCTCACTTCTGAAGAGGCTCTTCCTTCCCTCTTTTCCTGTTCAATTGGTCTTAAAATCACAGTTATTGCTCATTTTTTTAAAAAAATAATAAATTTTCAAACAAAAATCAAACTGAATTTCAAGTGTTTATAACTCAAATTACTCACATTATGCCATGCTCACAGAACCACCTTGGCCAAGAGTGGAAGCTGGCTCCCTGCCAGTACTCCAACTCTGCACACAGATTCAGAGAGAGACTCAAGGATCTTGGAGAAACACTCTGCCTGGACATCTGCCCAGCTGCTCAGACCAAAACAAAGCACTCTATGCTATGCTGGGCCCCTGTGTTTCAGGCATCTCTTTAGAAGAGGGCAGCTCAACTGTTAGCCATTGCATTTAACCCATAACTCACGTTTTTGCTAGTGTTGTTTTAGATCCCAGTGTAAAGCARTGAAAGGTAACAGATCTCCAAGATTATCCAGACCTCCTTCCTCCATGCATGGAGCACAGGCCATCTAAACACACGCGTAACAGCAAGGATCACACTGCATCTTGGCAGCAGGAGAAACTCGATGCAGYTTCACTCAAGACCAGTCTTTCTGGCCTGAGATTTGCACCAAAATCAGCTACTTTGACTTCTCCTTCCACAAGGATGTAGAAAGGATTTTGTCTGTAGGGTTTATTGACCTAATACCTTCCACTCATGCTAATGATTCTATGCAAGACTCAAGACCATAGTTTCGTTTACTGCTCTAGTCTGTTCTATAGAGACAGAAATGTCACTGGCCCTGTTTGGAAATACAGATTGCCCAGATCTAGGGAAAAGCAGCACATGAACTACCTGAAAGCTCCAATCACATGGGAACACTGAATCCTCTGAATATATCTAGTAACAAGGATCTGGGACTCAGGTATTTCTCAAACAACTTACCAAATTCATAGTTTGTCTTTGGATGCCAGATCACTGGGTTGGGCAGAGGGAAAAAAAAAGAAAGAAAAAGAGAGAGAGAGACAGACAGACAGAGAAAATGAGAATTCAGGCAATAATGGTACCTCACAAGACGGAGAGAATCTTTGCGGATATTCACCAAACTTCTTAGTGTCTTCACAGGCTCATGTGGAGCTGGAGTTACATAGGGAAACTGGAACAAAAAGGCAAATAGTAGTCTCATTATACCAAAGGCATAAAAGGTATATAAAGGTATAAAAACAGCTTGCAGCATGTTACCTTACACACAATCTACCAAATCAAGAAACACCCACCTACCTTTAAATGTGCTCATTTAAGAGCAACTGCAAGCAACAATAATAGAAAATTCTGTTCACAATAAATCGAGTGGGTTTCGGAGTGCAAATCCTGCTCTGGTCTAGCAACAGTTCATATTGGGAGCACATACTTTAAGAAGGGGCACGTGCTCTTTTCACAACACTCTGAATTTTCAGCCCAAAAAGCCAGGCTCTCACAAGTTTTACTTCCAATAAAGAAATCACATCCAGCTTTAACAGAAGAAATGCAGCTCTTTCAAGTGTGTTACAGTATGCAACAGTGACCTGACTGTTAATCAGCATGTGGAAGCTCTGAGTTCCCGGAGGAAATCTCTTCTATTCTGAAACAATGGGAAAAATGTTCTGGAAAATAAAAACAAAACAAAACAAAGCAGGGAGCTCATTCTATTCTACAACTAGAGACCTTCCCTCACAGATTTTTCTTTAAGCAAAGGCTGATCAACACTTAAGACTGTCCGTAACCCTCTGTACCAGTCACAGATTCTCCACAGGGAAATGCAAAGGGAACTGCTTACTCTGGCAACTGTAACATTTGCAACTGCAGAGCTGCCACTGGCTCTCCCACCTRCTCAGGAAAATCCCTAGCTGACACATCCATTCACACAACTGCCAAGTTCGGTAGGTGCTCCGACCAGAAACACAGCCATGCTACAAGTCATAGCAACAGCACGACACAAAGATACAGAGCTACAGACAAGCTTTCAGGCAGAAGGCTACTCCGAATGCAACCGGCAACAGTGCCACCTCGCAGTCTGGTTAGAGTTGGGCTCCTTCAAACGTGAATCCACTAGGAGCTTTATAGCAGTTCTGCACAAACATGACTAACMCAGAGCAGAAGCATCATGGACAACCAATATACATGCCTCTTTATAAAAGGGAAACCTACCAAACAGATTAATGAAATGCTGCTGCAGCTGGGCTTTGGGGTAGTGCTAGGATATAACCCTTCACCATTGCCCTCTCAGGTTACACAAACATATTGTTAGTGCAAGATCCAGCGGCTGAAGAAAAGCTTGCTATTTCCTGACCAACATTAGGAAGCCACAGTAGACCCCATGGTACAGCCACAGGACAGATCCATCCAAAGGCAGTGGAGAATTCATGGGRTAGCACCAGCTACTTTCTTTGCAGTTTGACTGCTCAACAGCATGGTTGTTAGCACTGCTGTACACAGAGCGATCAAGACCTCAGTTACTCCAAAGTGAGGACTTGGCCCACTTCCAGAAAGCAGTTTTGCTGCCTTGTGTTCAAGCGTCTTTTCTTGAAGATTAATCGGAGCTGCCAAAGGGCATTAACTTTACATAGGAAGGCTATGTACCACAACAGCCTCCCTCTCTCAAACCTATTTGGCAAACCTCCCACTGTGTTAATAGCGTTCTCACCCACTCCCCTCTGAAGAAATGATGAAACTCAGTGCCAGGATGTCTGCAAGAAAACCCAGGCCGAGAYGTGCAGACAATTTAACTTTGAGATCGCCAGGCGAATCCTACAGCCACAAGCACACAGGACAGTTAGGTAACAACTGCATCTTCTGCTTTCGCTAGAACGCTGGGCAGCTGGCAGCCTCATCACACCAGGGCGAAGGCAGAGAGGCCGGCTTTAAGCCACTGTCCTGCACAGGCCCTGTATGCAGCCACGGCAAAGGCTGTTTCATGAGCATCTCCATACCTCCACAGGATCATTACRCCCAGAACAATTTCCAAGTAAAGTCCTTCCTTCCTAATTTTCTTGCTTATCTGCCCTTTCTGCTGAACTGGAGCTCTCTGGATTCTCAGTTATCCTCCGCTGCAGAGTTCAGTTATGTAACTGTGGTGCTGCAAAGAGCAATGATACAGCCTGAGAATAACTCAGAGAAGAGAATATGCTCAAAAAGACTGCTTGACAACAGTTCAAACTCAAACATCAAGTCATTCTGCCTTGGTTTCCTCTAAAACAGGAATAACATTAAACTGCCTCTGAATGCTACTGGCATGAATTAATTAACATTCACGGCTTTTTTGAAGATGAGAACCATTACATCAATTTTTCTTTTTCATGTATTTGAAGCTACAGAAGCTGCTAGCTGGGAAAGCAAGCACCTCTCTCCCCTTTCCTCTCCAGCACTCTGAAAGCATCTCCAAAAAGCTTCTACCTTTTGGTCTTTCTAAGCAGTTCTGAGATGCAGCAGAAATCTAAGAGAACACTTGCATAAAACCTCAAAGCCAAAACTCTGCCCCTCATATCAGTGTTATCCCCTGTTCGTACCAAAAGAACAAGTCAATCTTTGGAGCAGGMAGCTTATCACAGCCTCATAAGACATCTGTGAGCCCAGAAGTACCCTCATGTTCCAATCAGGAAAACTAAAAAAGAAACTTTATGAGAAGCCCACCCAGCTCACAAAGCAAACAACAGCCAAGATGAAGGGGTACGCCTACAACAAGTATCAAGGTCTATTTTAACACTGCCCTAAATCCATACAGACCAATCATTTATATGGAGAACATCAAGGATTGAACATTGGCAGGAATCCAGCCAATGTGCCCAGGAGCCCTATGAAGTCCAGGGTCTGGCAGCGAACGTGGTTCCCAGTCTCCTCATCTCTGCGGCATGACTGAAACTCACTCAGCCAGGCAAGTCTCGTGCACAAAGCCCATCAGAATGAGCCCCACAGATCTGTGCTCCCAATTCCCCTCCCTCCTTCCCCCATCTCCTTTTCCTTCTGCCTTAAGTGAAAATAAGCCTAGAAAGGGATAACATTGCTTCTCAAAAAAACTCTGCTTACATTTGAATAGCTAGTGTGGCCTGCAAGCTGTGATATGGGGTGAGGGAAGGTTCCTGCACCTCACACTGGGATGACTTTCCCCAAACAGTAAGGGTCCCTTAGTTCTGTGCCCTTGTCCRGTACAAGCCTTAGAGCAAGGCTTTTGCAATAAAAACAGAAAAAAAAAGAAGTGTAAAATTGTCAGAAAGAGGAACTTGCCTGAACAGGTCTATTCCCAAGGAAGTTTAAATCCATGTTCTCCCCAAAAAGGTAGCCCTCAGGATGAGGGGTGTCAAACTTCTCGCCTCCCATAAAGAAGTGACTTGCAAAGTAGTTTCCTGGAGAAAAAAAAAAAAAAAAAAAAAAAAAAGAAACCAAAGAAATCTAAATGAGTGCATCCTAGCAAACAGCTGGTTTGTGCAGTTTTTAATTTATAGTGTAGAAGAGTGTAACATGCAGAAAATACTTGCTAGTACACTTCTTAGCTGTACTATCCAACACCACTGCCAACAGCAGAAGCAGAAAAAAATACTAGAATAAGCCAATACAGTGGAGATAAATCCCTTTTAACTTGTATTCTAGAAAGGAGACAGCAAAAAGTCAGAGTCAGTTCTTCCCAATATTGCTCTGATGGATTTTTTTCCCCTCTCTCCAGCTTCCAGCGTGAAGTCTASTCCCGTAAACACTATCTACCTGGTGAACCAGAGAAGGACACGACTTCTTTCCACTTGACAATCCCGAGTCGTGCACAGCCAGAGGGGATTTCTTCTGGGCAAAATTTGCTCTCCCTCCCCTCTTTCACTCTCATGTTGCAGGGCTGAAACCACATGAAGTCTTTACAGTGGGTGCTGGAAGCAATATGCCCAGATGCTGAATTAATTAAACATAGATTGTTCCAAGTGGAGAAACAGAGATAGYGATAAGAGATAAACCCTGAGACCGATCAAACTTCAGCTCAGAAAAGCTTCACCACRGACTTGTTTCGTTCACCTTCACGGTGATGCACTGAGGGTACAAATTTCAGGAGACTAAGCGTGCACAGGATCATTGGGATGGCAGAGTGCAGAATTAACTAGATTAACTGCAAGGTCAAATCAAATCTGTTCAGCTGTATGCAGGCACTACGGAGGTAGCTTCTTCCTAGGAACTAGCCACTTTGGAAAACGGCTCTCACATATGGATTTTACAGAGTTACAATTTCAGAGAAATAAGAATCAAGACAGAACTAAAAAGCCCCATCTAAGCCATTTCCCTTGAAGTCTCAGGGTGGGAATTATTCACATGCATACTGAAATGAGTGAGCTAAACATACATTCACTTCTCTAGGTGCAATGAACAGACAGCATAAAAGGCTTTTGTTTTTTATTGTTGGGTTGTTTTTTTTAAGACTTCCTACAGAAGCAGTAAATAATCATCTGAAGGGTTATAGAAACATTATTTGGGCAGGATTTCAGTCCTTCTAGCTGGGAGCAAGCCTGATTTACKCTGGAATGAAAGGGCTTTTATAAATGGTTCTGCTTTTTCCATTTAGTTTTTTTTCCTTTAYGCTTCAAGAAAGGCTTTTCTTACTCTGCACAGATGGTACCGCTTTAATGACGAGTGTTCTCCATTGCTGAGCTCAGCTTACAAGCATCCAGATGTTTRTGTTATAGAAACATTTCTTCCTTTCCAGATATAACAATCAACTTCAGCATAGATCCAGTTCTACCTAGTATCAGGCCCACAGAATAAGCATAAAAAATGTAGATGCTCGAGCAGACCAGGAACTTCTTCTTCCCCTCCCCAGAAGCAACAAGATAAAAAAAACTAATCAGTATACAATCTCCTAAAAGAGTTGGTTTGATAAGGACCTCCCACACAGCCCTCAAACTGCAGTGGTTTACAGTTATATCAAGGTTCAGAAAAGCATAAGGAACACAGATTCAGGAATTCATTTCACATTTTATGTGGGTCAAGCAGGATTGTGTTTTGGAGCATTTTATCTGATTAACTGTGAAGAAAACGCCTGTGCAGGCTGTCTCAGAATCGCAGCAGCTCTTATCTGCGATCAGTCAGACAGCTCCCTCTTCACTCCGATGTGGTATTCTGCAAATAAGCCACGTCGGGGTTAGATTCACCTCACTAAATCTCTATTTCTGTGCCACTCGCGTTCAGGTCAGCATGCTCCAAGGAGGCTGTAACCATCGTGTCACAGCACTCAGTTYACTCCGTGCTACAAAATAAGAGGAGGGCTTTTCTGCGGAGCAATCCTGCATCCTACCCCCAGAGGACTTGCAGACCCAGTATGCAAAGATATTCACTGCCCACTGAAACACGACGCTTCCTGAAGGACGGTTATTTGAAAGAACATCAGAAAGTCGTCTCGCCGTCACCTTGGGATGAAAAGGGAGATGGTCTCTCTCGCAGGACTGGAGCGACAGAGTGCACAACTAGTGTGTCCAAGGCACTGCCACGTTATCTTTGCTCCCTTAAAGACTGCTTTGGCGAGCACTAATAACCACAAATTGTTAGGATTTCCCACAACTACACACTGCAACACAGCACCATCTACCCAACTGCAAATCAGTACTTCAGCTCGTGATTCAGACTCAAGGCTCCCTYCGTCATCCTATCAGATCACCCCCTTCAACACGAAGGAGTTTTTCCCCAGGGGGGCCTCCTTCACAAACACTCACCAGATCCCACCTTGCTCAGATCGTGGCATCTAACACAAAGCAAAGCCCAACCTCAGAAGTGTGGGAAGACGCTGACATTAATACATGCAAGACACTTGGTGATACAGGCTCTAAACCCATCTCTGCGTACAGGGAATAGGCTGCATGCTGGATCCCACCCTCAAGAGAAATGCTTAGCCAGAACATGAATTTGTTTTTCGCTTGGCTTTTCTTTCTAAAATAGCTTAAGAAAGCCCTGACAGCCAGAGACAGGCAAACCATGGAACAACCACCATTCACGCCAACCACCACATCCTTCGCTTTGCCTTGGACCTGCTGCTGGAATTAAGAGCACGCGCGACCAAGGACAAAACGCGCGTTACGGGGCATGCCTCCCAAGCGAGGAATGCAGTCAGCGCAAGTCAAAAACTGCRCAGGACAAATCACTTTGAGGAGCCCAGAGGGGAATATGCTGGAGTGCAGCACAGCCCGGGGCTCTGCCAGTGCTGCTACAGATACAAAACCTGCTGTGAATGCAGGATCTCAACAGCAAAGCTAACAAACAGGGACTGCAGCAATCTGTCTCGACAAACTCACGATATAGTCCGCAGCAGTTAAGATACTGCACTAGGAGCTTTCAGAAACTGGCTGCTAGAATGACACATTACATTTAAAGCGCTCAACATCAGACCAAAGTTATGCATTACTCCTCTCAACCACTGCCGCAAGCAACTTTGAGAGTTTGCTCAAATCAGAGACAAAACTTCTAGAAAGCACTTCTGCAGTTACCACATCAATGACTAAAAGGAAAGTTCAAGAGGAACAAAYGAGGTTTCCTCTTTCTTCAAATGCAGTTGCCACGTTGTCTCGCTTTCACACATCTAGCACAAGATTGATAGGATTTTTACTGCCTCCAGAAGGCTTGCATATAAAACCTTTCTATGCATCAAAATCCTGCTGCAACTCCATCTGTAGGCTCCATTTCCAATTCCATTACCCACATCACTTTAGGCGCTCACCCAGATTGCCATGGATCTTGAACCTCATTCCCACGCATCTCACCAGTCTATAAAACATCCTTCACCTACCTTAGGCAGGTGTTGCAAGATCAACTTTCATGCAGAGCTCTGTAAGCRTGAATACAGCAGGGAGCTAAGTATGATTCTCCTTGGAAGAGGAGGGGAAAAAAAAAAGCAGAAGTCTTAATTAACCATACACAGAACTAGTGTAAGCAAAAAATCAACSGGAAGAATGCACACAGTTACGAGGAAATAATCATATACAAATAACCAAGGAGAAAACATGAAAACAAAAGCTAGAGTGAAGAGAAAAATAGCTAGGTCTTTGCCTTTAACTTTACTCCCTAGAGCAAATCAGCATGGAACACAGGAGACCATTAAATAAAAGAGAATAAGAACGGGTGACACTGCTGAAGGTAACTGAAGGACGAGCAGCAGATGTAACAGGATACCACTGCGGTGGAAAACTTTACAGTTGCTGGAAAAACACCACTGGAACATTCAGAATGGCAAAGYCTGACTCGTTAGTTTGTCTCACGCAAACAAAACTGGAATCTGAGGCTTCTTCAAARCATCAGATGACATGGAACACACCACACAGCCTAGGACAGGGCTGGGTTTTGTTATAATGAATGCACCAGCACCAGGCACCAAGCACATTGCCGCAGTCAGCATTACTTCTCAATTCTCWAAAAGCAGAAATATCAATCAAGAGCTCACCTAGCTGAATACTCTGCRTCTAGAAAACTGCCCTTGCTGCACAGAAGGTTTAGAGAGCAGGAGATGCATTTCTGTGCTGAAATGGAGAGCAAAAACTCCCACTCTCCCAACGTCCATGAATTGTAACCACGCAACCCCAACCTAGTCCTAACCCAGGGGCCTAATCCTGTCACATGCAAATCTAATACATGGTCGAGATGGAAGAGCGACACACTGCGTGGAGGACCTACAGCGGCCAGGAACACAGAATTCACAACACAGGCAGCTACAGGTTTTTGACCGCTGCCAAAAAGCAAAGTCTTCTGCTAAACACGAGTGACTAGAAAATAAACTTTCGTAGGTCAACAGGAAGAGGAGGCTAAACTGGCAAAATCATGTGGAAGTAAGGGAGAAGAAAAGCTTCCTGGCCGTTACAAAGGTGAGTTAGTCAATGCTTGGGAACAGCCTAACCAGCTCCTGCAGGTGTCCAGATAGGACCCCTTTTCTCACTGCTCCCCTGCACTCTTTCCACTCTTCCCTCCTGTCCTCTCACGGGTTGTGGTGACACAGTGACAGACGACACTTCACT
This sequence comes from Rhea americana, assembly GCF_003343005.1. NCBI lineage: Eukaryota > Metazoa > Chordata > Aves > Rheiformes > Rheidae > Rhea > Rhea americana. The sequence goes on along the minus strand of NW_028186374.1, from coordinate 420,314 downwards.
CAGCCAGATACCTACCACCACCAATCCCATGTGCTGAGGGACAGACTGACAGCACGGTCCCTGAAGCAGCCTGAACCCGTTCAGCCGGAGCTTGAGCCAGCTCTTCAGCTGGAAGAGACATCCCTTCCTCACCTCCTCCCCACGGTGCCACCATAAGGGATCAATCACATGGCAAACTGAGCTGGGTTAAACATAATCCAGCAGTAAAGAGTAATAAAAATTATTGGTTTTGAGCCAAGGCTCCAGTCAGGTGCTTATGGGGAAGCTGGGGGAAGACAGGAACAGAAGGGACCAGTCAATAGCAGGTGGTGATGGCCGTCACCAGCAAGGTCGAGGAACAAGAGCTACAYGGGAAACAGGTATTTCTGCTGCCACATGGTCATGGTATGCATGACTCATGAGCTGAGAGCCATGGACAAGATGAGACATTAGGTACAACTGGGGATACTCTTCTCCCATTTACAATTGCTCTTTYTTTGATCACAGCATCATTTAACAAAAAAAAAGGAAAGAAAAAAAGCAGTTTGTTTCAGAGAGGAGTAGTCTGCCCTCTTTTTTTTTTCCCCTCTGAAATATAGCCAGGGCCTGCAATTCTCTTGCAAGAACCACTCTGGAGGAGAAAAGCCATCTCGAGGGCACGTGYACCCTGCTCTGCTCCACACTGCAGATGAGCTCACTGGAACAAGAGACAAGCTGACAAAGGAGCTGCAGAAAACACTGGTGCATTGCTCACTGGTTGCTAAAGCAATAGGGGCATCATGCACTGAGCCTGCATGCAAGAACACAGATTATTGTTTTGCTGCTTCCAACACAAGCACAGGGAAGATCATGACTGTTCCTTGYGATTACCAATTTTTAGCCCATTTTGTGGAGGCGCTAATTCTTCTGTACAAACTGGGCCCTTCTCCAACTCCTTTCCAACTGGTCTGGCATCAGCAATGCTAGCACARTCTCCATGAAGCAAAAAGGGAAGGTTAAAAGGTACCAGTGAAGATGGATTAAAGGAGAGGATTAGGTGTCACCTTACAGCATTTCAGCAGCCTCATCCCTGCCATGCTGCAGGAGGAGAAATGCAGCTGACCTGCATCTTGACTCTTGACGGACTAAGGAGGGCATTTTCAGAGAAGGATTCTTAAATGCTAAACTGTATCCTGTTTGCAACAAAGCTGCTAAATGATCTGCCAACATCTAATTAATAACCCAAGGACCAAGGTAGATTCCACTACAACCTGCTCCATCTTCCACAGAACACATGACTGCCCCAGCAATAACTACATCAAAAAAAATCAATAAATGAGAACTGAATATTCATCACAGCCAGCTGCAATTCAACAAGGCACTGTCCCTTGGCATGACCTGGTAAGTAACTGTATTTATTTTTATGGGAAGGCTGACATATTGCTTAAATCACAGCCAAGATACCTGCAAGCCGTGTGTTTAATTCTGCGTAGGACTCAGCCTCCTTGGAAGGCGGCATGTTTGTTCCAGAAGGCAAGACTGTGTCCTTCAAAGCGACGGCACCTGCTCAGAGCTGTAGCAGCTTTCCCAGGGACCCACAGTAAGTTAAGATCTGCTTAAACCAAGGACTCAGAGAGAATGCACAAGATGGCAGACAGCCTTCAGCGCTGCACGAGACTCTTAACAGACACACAACCTCAGTTAACGCCCCTTCGCTCACACTTTCACCCTTTTAATGGGTAATCTCTGAGCAGCCAGGACACAGCCCATGTATGTACACTCCCACTGAAGTGTACATTCTTCTACACCCACATACCCAAGCATAAAAAACAGCTGATGGGAAAAATTTGTTTCTTCTAGTAAGGCAATGAGTTGCAGTATTAGGCTTACAGGGACACTGTCAAGTTAGAAATAATCAGCAATCATTTAGCCTAAGAACTTTTTGTACCTTTCCTCAGCTCGCTTTGTGAAATATAATCACACCTGCATTTCTAGTCCTCTCGACTTCTAGCTGTCAGATTTTGTGCAAATCACAGCCAATCTTCCTAGTCTCAAGTCAAACATGTTTGGGCTTGTAGGACCAGAGGGACAGTGTCCTTTGCAAACTGAAAAAGCTTCACCTTAAAGGGAGGGGTGTTGCCATCATAACAACCCTTACTGTTCTGTTGTTCAGTAACCTTCTTTGAATTACCAGCTTAAAAGTATTCATGACCTATTCTTCTGCCAAGACCTGGCTTAAGCTTAAATAGTCTTCTCCCTTCCTAGAGTCAAATGAATCCTCCTTAGATAAACCTGAAGAAAGCAAAGAGAAAGTTCTAATCTAAAACCAGTATATTTTCAGAAGGAGCACTGGCAAGGGCAATAGGAAGTTCAGCCAAATTAACAAGCATCTAATTGCATCCAAACCCTATAAAAGAAATATGTTTTTTTTTCTTTTTACTAACAGCTTCAAAGCATTAGCTGTTCAGTTTTACAAGCACCATAACTGGAATGCTCTTTGGCAGCATCTAGGTCAACAGATGAACGTGATCAGACAAACCAGACCTCAAGGTTTACCCTGACTAGTATGTAGAAGCACATTTATTCAAACCTAACACACCATTAAACTCTTTTCAAGGTAACTAATACAGTAGAGAAACAACTGGATGATGATTTCAAGGAAGCAGTTTAATGTTCATTGCCTATGTTAGCAATTATTAATCCAGTTGGTATCTAAAATCATGTCTAAACTTCAACAGAAACAGGCTGCAAGAAAATTGCTAGCAGAGCGCCATGATATAACAGCTACAACTTAGAAGTCAGCTTATGTCCACCTAGTCACTACACAGGGAAAATCCACCAGCCAGCCAAGAGCCATGCAGAATCATGGTATATCTAGCTGCTGTGTTCCTAGCAGTGACATTTGTCTTTTCTAGCAGATCATGAAGCTTGTCCTCACCCCACCTCCAAAAGCAGGTTAGGTTTTCTGAGAGCGCACCAACACAGGGGAAGAACTTTTCTGGAAAGGTTTCCTCCCTTCCATCTCCTCCACATCACTCTTCCTGCTGAAGGTAAATCTGCAACCAGACAAGGTGTAATGACCACAGGGCTCCACCTGAGAGCTTCCTCCTTTTCCAGGCGGAAGGAGGGAACCTGTCTCCCTCCATCACACAGCTCTGAAGATGTCAGAGCCAGCACGTCATCGGACACACAGAATCACAGAACRGGTAAGGTTGGAAGGGACCTCTGGAGATCATCTAGACTCTGCTCAAGCAGGGTCACCTAGAACATGTTAGACAGGGTTGCATCCAGGCAGGTTCTGAGTATCTCCAGAGAAGGAGACTGCACAACCTCTCTGGGCAASCTGTGCCAGTGCTTGAACTACACGCGTGACTCAAGTCTCTGGGAAAAAAAGCAATGTTGTGCCACTTCTCGAGCACGAGGACACTCAGCAAACCGCTGCTCCACAGATTCTTTCAGCCTGCCTGGAAAAGCCCTAACAGAACAGAAACTTGGAAGATCTTCAGAAGCGAGTTAGGCGAAAGAGCACCCGGCTTCCCCGGCGGCTCATTTAACGAGGAGGACAAGCAGGACCCTCCAAACGAGCTGAACCGGGCCAGCCCCAAGAGCCAGCGGCGGCCGCGGCGAGCCGCAAGCCCGCCCTGCCCTCACCGGGGGGCTGTGACCGCTCACGAGGGGGGCTCGGCCCCTCGGAAGGCCCCGCGCGCGGAGCGGCGCTTCGAGCGGCTGCAGCAGGCTGCCCGCGCAG
>NW_028186374.1:411939-415072 GCF_003343005.1 Rhea americana | reverse complement strand
AGGGAACTCGCAGGGATGCTCCTCGGTGGTGGGATGGTCTCCCTTTCGCCACCAGCCTCTCCGTGCGAGACTTTCTCAYGGCAGAAATTGCAGGAAGAGGGAGGAATGGAGCCTTTTGAACTGCCAAGCCACGTCCAGCCCACGCGGGCTGCCGGAAGCGTGTCCCGGCTGCTCCCTGCCTGCCAGGGAACTCGCAGGGATGCTCCTCGGTGGTGGGAACGAGAGCCCAGGCAGAGCCCTGGCAGCAGCAGGCCTGGTTCAAGCAGCCAGCACTGCCACGAGCAGCCTCGGACCGAGCAGGGCGACTCCCGSTAATCACCCAGAAATCCCCCAAAGTCACCTCACCCTGCACACCAGCAGCCCACCCTGGGCTCCGCGCAGCAGACCCAGCACAGCAAGGCTCTGCGGGGTGGGGGGGGGACATCTCCCCGCGCCTTGCTGGGAACTGCTTGCCAGCTGCAGCAGCAGGAGGGGAAGAGTGGTGCCAGCAGCACTGCCAGGGAGTCCAGCCCTGGGGCAGCGTGTGCCGCTCGCCGGGGAGCCCAGCACCGCATGGGTTAAGCGGAGGCAAGCCAAGGGGGGAGCGGGTGTCCTGGCAGGCAGCGYGCTGCAGCCAGGGGGGAGCTCAGCGCTGCTGCGGCGTGGGGCGCCAGCCCGCTCCAGGCATTGGGGCCACGGCAGGAGGATTTGGTTGTGCGCAGAGTCTCCCCCAGCGGGAAGGTCCCTGCAGAGCCCCGCACAGCTCTGAGGAAGTGGCAGGGCCCCTCGAGGGTTGTCATCTGAGCTGGAAGGGGCCTTTGCAGGAGAATATCTCCCCAAGGGCCCCGCTTAGCGAGACGCGTGACAGAGAACTGCAATAGTGACAGCACGCCAGCGCCGGGCCCAGCCCTTCCGCTGCGGACCCCAGGGCCCGCCAGCACCAGAGCCAAAGGGCAGCACCTCCAGCAGACAGCGGGGCCCCTACCCCTGCCAGGCCTGGGGACGCCGGGCGGTCGCGCACTCAAAGGCAGGATGTCGCACCGCTCGCCTCAATCCCTCCACGGGAGCCGCTGCAAGCAGCGCGGGGGAAGGAAAGGGAAYGGCTCAGGGCCCCGAGCCGGCACCGGGGTGGTGCCGGCACGGCCACACCACAGGCAGAGCTCAACGTGCCGAGTGAAGGCCAGGAGCATCAGGCTCATACTGCAGGTGGAGAAACTTGAGGGCCATTCACCGGCTTGATTTGGAGAGGCTGGGCAGAGSAGCAGTAGAGAGGAGGGATCCTTCTGCCGTGCGCCCACCTCCCTTGCTGGCTCTCAGGGCTCTCCGCCGTCTCCGTTTGTACAGTCACTGTCGCCRCGACTCTATGCCACTGTTTCCCAGATGCAGCTGTTCTCCAGGAGATCACTTCTGCAAAATGTAGACCAAGGGGAGCTCTGAAACTGGACCTCAATTACCACAGCGTAACCCAGGAGTCACTCCGCAGAGCTTCAGCCTGGTAAAGAGGCAGAAAGACAGGAGGGGCACTCACCCTACCACTGTTAACATATTTCTCCAGCTAACACAAAACTGCCCTTCAGAAACCTCCTTGGAAGTCTCTGCCAGGGAAGGCAGTTAGAAGCGAGCCCCGTTTACACAAGGAAATATGTTTGCCTTCAAATCTTCCACTCGCCRGAGCAGCTCATCCAAAGTCCAGCTGCTCCTGGGTTTATTATCCAGTAAAGCAACTCGCTTCATCTCCGCTGCTCCCTCCCCGGTGCTGTCGCTCCTGTTGTTTGCCAGGTACTTGCAGAACAACAAGGTTCAGGAGCTCTGGAGACTACACACAAAGCTATTTCTGACCAGAAGGAGTGGCAAGCCCATGAACTTTGCCTCCCTAAACGCTGCCCTGCTCCAAAGGGCTTGGAATCATCCCCGAAAGCCCTGCTGGGCTGGGGCCAACCCTTCCCCCTGCAAAAACAAACAGGAAGGCTTCTAAAAACGTCTGCTTTTCTTGAATTCAAACCATCTTCTGCAAGATTTGTTTTCCCAGCTACATTAACACCTTACTGGCTACAGATCCCCTCTTACTGCTTTCYTCTTGGGATTGTCTTGACCTTAGAGAAAACACCAGGCACCTCTTGACAGGTCCTGCTACTGCCGTTGTATGGATGCGCCTCGCTCCGATTTGGGCGCTGACGTACGTACAAGGACGAAAAATCCCATTGACCACTGGGATCCTCTACGACCTTGAGCGTTTCGCATCATTACTGGGAGCACTTTTTATCATTAGGGAAGGACAAGCAGAAGGCAGTTACCTATGGTCTGTTTTGGACCATACTGAGGCAATTTGTACACAAGCAGCGGAGACCGCAGATCACTCAGGTCAAACCTGAAGTACGACTTGCTTGAGCTCCAGACATTAATCCTTAGGGCACGCAGCCGCACACAAAACGCAGGCAGCAGCAGGGGCATTAAGAGAACACACTGCTTGTTCTGAGCCTAAGCCCGAAACATCAACACGAATTGCAGGAAGAGAGCCTAGGATTGTTCAGGAAAGGTGGAGGCCCCGGGACCTCCGAGAGCCCTGTGAAGCTGAGGCCGTTTCCTTCGTTTTTGCTCCGCCTGCCGTTTTTCCTTTGCTTTATTATCTCCCGGCCATTCGAACCAAAGCCGAAGGTCCGTCCGTGCCTGCTTATCGTTTCCTGGTACTTAGCAACACCATTGTCCCTCGCCAGGGCAGCGGAGCAGCCCAGCCGTGCCTGCCTGCCCGCTTTCTCCCGTGGTAATGCCCGGCTCTCCAAAGAGCCTTTCCCGTCCCCAGGAGCCCCCCAGCACCTCCTAGAACGTTCCCTCGCCGCAGCCTCCCGTTTTACACCTCGGCAATTATGTAAACGGCACCGGAACTTGCTTCAGCAAAGGGAGAAATGGAAACAGGCCTGCAGATGGCTTATGCAACTCCCCGTCTTTTATTAGCGCTTGCTGCCGCCACGGAGCACGGAGGAGCCCCGGGCCTGGCCCGGCGACGTGCAGCACGTCCAAGGCGCCTCCACCACCCCACACCTCCCGCCACGGTCAGCGAGGCCACAACGGCCCCGTTCCACGGGCCCGGGGCAGCCCCGCGCCGAGGGGGCTCCGCCAGGGCCCGCGGCACCCCCAGCCGCCGGAGCCTCTCCCG
>NW_028186374.1:392042-411320 GCF_003343005.1 Rhea americana | reverse complement strand
ACATTGGCGTGAGCCGCGCCGGCGCCGCGATGGTGGCGGGGCCGTGACGGGGGGGGCGGGGGGCGGCGGGCGCCGCCGGGCCGGGACCATGGACGAGCTCAAGCACCAGGTGATGATCAACCAGTTCGTGCTGACGGCGGGCTGCGCCGCCGACCAGGCCAAGCAGCTCCTGCAGGCGGCCCACTGGCAGTTCGAGGTGAGGCCGCCGCCGCGTGCGGCCGCGCTCCAGCTGCGGGGCGCCCCCCCGGCGCCGTGAGGGGAGCCCTGAGGGCGGCGGGAGCCCCGCGCTTTCGGAGCGTGGCCCTGCCCCGCTGCCAGGCGCCCCCCGGTGCTGGGCCCGGCGGTGCCGAGCCCTCCTGGTCCCCCCCGACCCCGCGCGGCGCCGGGGAACCCGCCCGCCCGCCCGTCCGGCACCCGCCGCCTCGCACCGGCCGAGCGGGGCTGCGCCGCGGCTGTGCGCTGGAAAACCCCAGCGCGGCCTTTTCCCCCGTCCCCGCCGCTGAGAGTTTGAGCCCTCAGGCAGCTGCGGGAGAGGAGACTTTGTAGGTCAAACCCTTCCTAGCTCCGGATGCCTCTTTCCTCCCCTCTTGCTCAGAGGCGGGCTGCTCCGTGACATGGGCAGCAGCWAGTGTCACGCGTGGGGCTGGGACCGCAGGCGGGGAGCGCACTGGCGGGCGTTGTGGGGCTCTGCTCGCACACAAACCCCTGCAGCTAAAGCGCTGGGAGCACAGGGAGGAATGCGGCAGCTGTAGCAAGCAAAGCTCGTTCTGAATAGGATTTTTTTTYCCTTATGCAGCCCCAGCAGCTCTCTAGTGTGGAGCTGATGGATTTGACGCTAATGGCACCTTTATAATTGAAGTGTCTGTTTTGTGATGCAGAAGGAGGTCTGAGTCAGTATGGAGAGCAAGAGATTCAGATCGTGTTCATCTGTGTGACTAGGGCACCTCTTGTTCAGCATGCAGTGCAGCCCTGATCTTTCAAAGCGTTGCCAGCGGGCCTCGGAGGCGTTATTCGGGGCTCGTTCTGTAACATGACGACTGTCAGATGGATCAGACCTAGAGGCAGTTCATTGCTATGCAATCTGTGTGCAGTTACGAGATTTCCAGATGCTAAATGGGAGGCTGGCGTTCAAAACCAAGCTGGGCATGTCCGAGGAGCGAGTGGGTGGGTGCATGAGGACACGCTGAGCAGACGTTCCTGTCCATCTGTGCCCAGCTGTGCTCTGTACACCTRGTTGCTCAATGGCACGTTCTGCTTACAGGATCTTTGTTCATGGCACATTCGTTCCTATGTGTAACATGCTCTGGTTTATGTTTACTAACACAACTTGACAGCAGCCCACTGGGACTGGTAAAATGAACTTCCACCACCTCTGTACGTATTGTAAAAGAGCTGGGAACGGGTGAGAAAAGTTGCTTTCCTTTAAAAAGGCATTTCGCAGAACTTTGCCACCCTTTGGCGAGTTGCACAAGTRCAAACAGCCGTCCCCTGCCGGTTTGGCACTCACATGACTCAGAGGAAGCTCAGCTGTAAACAAACGCGCTGTGATGAGCAGTTACCATGTTCCCACTCACTTTTGGTGAAACGGTCAGATAATTCCCTTTGCAAAATGGCCGCTGAAATGGCCGCTGGCCATGCCTTCTTCGGGGAGCCGTGCTGGGGAGGGGTTGTCTTCTGCCTCCAGGGCGCTCTCATCTCTTGTTTCTGGATGTGATATCTGCATGCCTTTTTTCTTTCTTTCTTTTTGAAACTCCTCTAGCGTGGGGCCTGTTTGCCAGCTGGCCTGGGTCTGCTACACTGGGTAGAAATTGGTGGAGTTCAGGCAAGTTTGGTTCTGATTTTCCCTGCCTTTGTTTGCAGTATCCTTGGTTTCAACGCGCCGCTCTTGGGGCGTGGGGCGAGTCAGTGCAGCTGACTTGCACTCGGAGGATACRCTCCTCCTGCTCTTCCCTGTAAGCCGGCTGTGTGCTGTGAGGAGAAGTGTTCCTTGGCCCCAAATGTACCACGAGACTCGTCACCCCGGYGCTCGGCGTGGCAGTTGCCCGACAGCAACGCTGGAGCAAGACGACAGGAGCGGAGTCCCTCGGCTCTGCACCTCCGCCACGGCCRGGGCACGTTGAGCAGCGTCTTGGTGCCAGGCCTTTGCTGTGCGAGCACGCTTCCTGCTTCCTCCTTGCCCGAGGCCTGACGGGAGCTGGGAGAGGGAGGCGGCGGTCGTCGTGGTGGGCGAAAGGTTTATCTGGGAGCCGGGGAAGGCCGGTGCGCCTGCGGATGGACACATTTGTCTCTGCTTCCTTGGTGGTGAGCCCGACCCGCTTGCGGAGCCTCTGGGCTCCCCCTTTTCTTAACCCGTCCATGAATTCCTGGATCTGCCTGTTCCCTCCAGGGAACTCGGATGCAGCAGGAGCTGCCACGCTGTGTAATGCAGCAGGCCGTGAAGCAGCTGCTACCCTTCTGCGAGCAGACCTCTACCCCTTTAGGGGGCCAGGAGTCGCTTTTTTAGTGAAACACGGCTGGGCTTTGGGCTGGTGGACGCAGACTTTTGGGGGCCACATTCTGGTCCCCGTGTTCTTGGGCTTGCCCAGCGTTGGGGCTGCGCTGGGGCCGTTGCGGCTGCTGGGGGAGGATGCTGTGTGGGCTGCGGAGAGGTTTTGCTGCGCACGGAGCGTCCTGCTGACCCTGGCAGCCAGGAGTTTGCACTGGGCGGAGGAGGAACGTGATCTAGGGCAGCGCACGCAAGCAGGGCAGGAGGCTGGGAAGCTGCTCGAGGGATACAACTGCCGTCGTTGCAGCGCAGGCTGATCAAAGCCCTTGCCCTATTCCAGGGCCTGAAAAAGGCACCGTTTATTTTGCAGAAACGTCCCTTCGTCCCCAGGGAGCAGGCTAGCTCGTGGGTAGTGTGCGGATTGCCTCCCCGGCTCTTCCGCTTGCTGCGGCGTCGCTCCTGTCTCGTGGGGACCTGGAGCAGGCTTTCTTGCTGTGTGTTCGGTGTAGCTTGCAGCTCTCACAGCGCTGTGGGCTTCGCCGTGCTCTTGGGGCCAGGCTGCGGTGTGTGCCAGCAGGAACGGCTGTGCCAGCCCAGCCTGCTGGCAGGGGGCCACTATGRTGTGGAGCAGGAGGTTTACAGGGCAGAGGAGGCAGCTCGGGGTGTCTCTGGGTCTCTAGGTCAGTGCTGGAGCTGAGCCCCCTGGGCCACAGATGCCGGCGCTTCTGGAGAAGCAGGTCTCTCCACCGTGGCTGGAGCCGAGCAGGCTTGCYGGGAGAGGTTTGCCGAGTCTGAGGTCAGGGGCTGAGCTATGGATTAATTGGCTTTGCTGTGTACTGATTGCCCCTGGGGCTGCTTGGAAAGAGTACGAAGACGTCAGCTTGTAAAAAAAAAAAAAAAAAAAATCCTTGGTTCCTGCCTTTGTGCTGGTACAGACTGTAGTGTCTCTGCTCCGTTTAGTGATGTGTCAGGGAAACATGAATGAGCAAGAGGGGGAGCAGGTAGGAGTCTGGCTGTGTTCCTTGTCTGTATGGATGGAGTTCTGCTTCCTCTTACCACTGACCTACGTTTTATAGAGCCCCTCTCCCGTTCCTTTGTGGCTAAAACCCAGGACTGCTCCAGCAGCGCCGCTGCCCTGCTCACCCTCCCTGCTCCCTGATCTGCCGTGCCGGCCGCGAATGCGGTTCACGCGCACGCGGTCGTCTCCAGCGAGACAGGAGCAGGCACAAGTGTAACTCGGGTAGCAGCGAGTCAGGGATCGAACAGCACCCCGGGTCCTGCCTGAACGGCTGAGGAGAGCCGGGGGTCGCGCTCTTTCATTCGGGCTGAGCTCGTTCTGCGCAGCGCCCCGGTCTCCTTGCATTCGTTTCCCCGCTGGGCTCTCTGCGGGGGAGCTGTCCTCCCCCCCGGCTCTTGTCACCACGAGCCCCTTCTGGCACCCGGGCAGGTCTCCGTGTGACCCGCCTTGCGCAGCGCTCCATGTCGCGTGCCGGGGAGGGACTCAGCGGCCTGGTCGCCCACCACGTCGGGGCAGACGGTCGGTGCTGGGCTGCCGCGTTCCCCAGCTGTGCTGCCTGCACGTGCCCGGAGCCCTCCCTGGATTTTGGAGGGCGCTGGATACGACATCCAGAAATCCTTCCCAGCAGACAGAGCAACACCACAGCCCGCGTGGGTCCTACAAGCTCAGCCAGCAGCGTCCCTCTGCCGAAGAGCCCCTGTGTGCTCTGCCTGGTAGGAYGGGAGCCCCGTTGTGCCCTGCAGGAGCACAGCCGGTCCCCGTGCTGCTGCCCGCGGGAGAGCTCGCTGCCACCAGCCTCCCGGCTGCCGCTGCCGGCCCCGCCGTGGCCAGGGCTACGCAAGGCTGAGCTGCGGAGCAGGCGCCTTCTCGAGCAAAGGAGCGTTAATTGGCTTTGCAGTGCACTGATTGCCCCCGGCACTTGTGACGGTGGCTAGAGACCAGGTGGCATCAGCAGCTTGGGTTACGTGTGTGGCCCGGGTGGCCTGTGGCACTGAGGGGAGGGGTGCMCAGGCCTCTTGTGTGCTTGAGTGGAGGCTGTTGCAAGTCCTGGGCTCCCTTTGGAAGGCRGCAGCCGCTCTCCGAGGTCGGCAGGGTGGTGAAATGCTGGGCCCAGCGTGGTGGCGTGGTGGTGGGCAGAGGAGTTGCTTCCATCATTCTTGGAAATAGGCAGCTAGAGGGGAGGAGGTGCAGCGTTTTAGGCAGGGGGTCTGTGGTTACAGTGGGCTTCTTCCATCCAGACTTCCATCCTCCACTTTCCCCTTGTGCTGTCAGGGATGAGTGGGCAGGTCGTGGAGAGAACGGGGACCTTCTTTGCCCCAGTCTGCCAACGGCGCAGTCCCACATACAAGGCCACTTGGAGAACAGGCAGCCTGGGGCAGATTTAATCAGCTTATAGTATTTGACTGTGCCCGCGCCTCTGTCYGTGTTTCCCATTCCCTTTTYTCCCTCTTTCTYGTCACATTCCTTTCTGTCTGAGAGYGTATACAGGTGTCGACATCAGACCTCACCCAGGATGAAGGGTGGTGCAGCAGCGGGGGTGTTGCTGTCTTAGGAGTGTCTGTGTCTCTGGCCACCATTTTCTTGACTCATAGATGTGTGCAGGCCTGTTCAGGCCRCCGTGATCGCCAGGGCTTCAGGGACCCCCTTCCTGTTTTATAGYTGTCACTGAAATCAAGTGGATCCTCCCACGGGTGCCAAGGGCTCTCTGAAGTCTCTGGCTGGCTGGGTGCAAGGTTAGGTTGTTGGGTTAATAAAGGCAGAAATGGAGCTATAGTTGGGAAGAGTCTTGCCAGCCTAGCTAGGACATGCTCTGAGTTTTGGGATCTGCCAGCACCTACAGCAGCAGTTGCCTCCCCTTCTCAGATCTGGATTACTTTAAGTGTTTTGTTCCCAGGACGTAACAGCAAGGTAATGTTCCTGGCTACCACGTGGTCTTGCCAGTGGCCTTACACCAGCTTAACCATAAACCGTTCCCACGGGTCTCCCACTCCTCGATGTTGCTTGCACAGCCCCGGTCCCATCCCTTTCCGGGATGAACAGGCTGTTCACCCGTGGCTTAGCCTTTCCGGGGCCTGCTGGCCTGGGGTCTTTTAGTAGATGAATTTTCCATCACAAAAGTGAGCTGAATTGACTTGCCACCGTTCATCGTGGCTGTAGGTGACACAGAAGTGTCTGGAGCATGTGGCTGTGGGCAGCAGGAAAAGAGAGCGTCTCTGTGTGGCAGAGGCAGGGGAGACACTGCGAGTGCTGCAGTTTCAGTGGGTTCATACAAGTGAGACCTACCTCTGCTTCATCCGAGYGTCCAAGCTGCTTGAGTAGCACCAGTCATCAGCTTGTAGACGGGGAGCAAAGTCTCTGGTGGTGYGGCAGCGTGCGGCGGCAGCCCCGGGCCGTGTGCCCGTCTCCCCGGACGTTGCAGGCCTGGCYGCTCTGCKGCAGGGCCGCTCCCGGGAGCCGTTTGAACTGAACRGGACTTTATTCTCRAGCCAGAACTGAATTTGAAATGCTACTTTGAATTTTCTGTTGAACCTAATCTGCAACTGAATTAAAAACATTGTTCTCTGGTCCCGATTCAATGAAAACCTGCCGCAGAACATGAGACAGCTTCATTTTTGCAAGTCCTCCATCAATCCAGCCCCACTCTCCTGCAGAGCCCTCGCTGTCTCCACTGCTCCCAGCCCCTCAAAACCAGGCCTGGTTGCCTGCTCTTCCCCACGAGCCCCTGCCTCTGGCGTTCCCTGCCTGCAAAACCCCTCATCCTCATGCTGCGGGCCTGCCCAAGCTTGAACTGCTTGTGGCATGTGACATAGTTACCAAACAGTTACTGAAGTGAACTGGAAACTATTCAAAATCGTGTCAGCCGTAACTCTCCCCAGTCTGGAACTGAGCTCAAAATTCATTGGTATAGCTGGTGGGCAGAGTCCCACTCGCTATCTCTCGTAGCCCAGTCCCTGGAGATCTCCCAGGGTAAATATGGTGACCCTGATACTGCCCAGTTAAAGATACCCATCTAAGCGTTTCCTGCTGTGCTTCCCCTGCTGGGTTTGGATTTGGTGTCCCTCCTTTCTCTGCTCGAAGCGGTTGCAGAGCATTGCTGGGAGTTGTGAAACGCCTGCTGAGGTCCACTGCAGAAGTGGCTGCGTTTCAGCAACGAGCACAGTGAGCTTCAGCGCACGCGGTCCCCGGGCGGCTTGGCGGCGAGCGTAGCTCGCTGCTTGGGGACGGGGCAGCGGCTGCGCGCAGCGCTCCCTCCGACGAAGGCCGAGAGACCGCGGGGCCGGCGCTGTTCCCCGTGCGGTTGTGGCTCGTGCCGGCTGCGGAGGCAGGCGGTAGCTGAGCGCGCAGAGCAGCCCCCCGGGGTGGTTTGTCCTCCCAGCTCTTCTAGGAGGTGGCTGACACAGGCACAAGGTGCTCCGGCGCCACGTGGCAGCGCRTCCTCCCCAGTGGAGAGCAGGGCGGAAGCGGGCTGCGGCCCCCGGAGCAGGCGGGTGGGCAGGGGGCCTTGCAAAGCCTGCTGAGTGCAGGGATGAGGGGGCGCCTTGTTTGCATGCCGATGGTAACACCTTCTCCTGCGTTTTTTGCAGACTGCTCTCAGTGCTTTTTTCCAAGAAACAAACATCCCCTACAGCCACCACCATCAGATGGTAAGTGCTTCCGCGCCTTTTCAGCGCTCGCCTGGTGCGCGGTGCCAGGCGACGGGCGCTTTGCGGCTATCGCTGATGGCCAGCTTGCTGCTTCGCAGCTCCGGGCGCGCGGGCAGGGAGACGTGGCTGGGCGCCGGCGGAGCTGCCTGCCGGGGAGGGCTTTCCTGGAGAGCCCCCAGGGTGGGCTGTGTCAGAGCCGCYGGCGGGAAGGCCGCGGCTGCTGGGCTGCGCTGCGAGGCCGGGCGCTCTGGGCCGTGCCGGCTGCCCGGCCCGGGACAGACTTTCCTAGGAACTCTCCGGGAGGAGACTGCTCTCCAGGTGTCTGCAAACGCTGGTTGCAGTGAGAGGGCTGGGACGGGGGATGTTGATGGGGACAGTCCTTCCGTCGTGACTGCTGCTTCTTGGTGTTCTTGTCCCGTGAGCCTSTTGGGGCAGAAAGCGGCTGCGGGGAGGGGATCAGCCCACGGCAGCCGCTGGGAGCTGCAGTTAGGACTGGGGCAGCCCTCGCCTAGGCTCTAGCTTCGAGCCTGGCCCTGCGCTCGCTGTTGCTTGGGCTGCCAGGTTGGATGTCCTCGTGCTGGCCCCTGGCTCTGCCCCTTTAACTCTCGTGCCTGGACAGCCCGTAATCTGCCTGGGCAGATGTGTCCTAGGGATTTGCTGGCTGCCGTGGCCTCATTTGACTCCCTGAGACAGTTGGGGATTTGGAGTGTGCAGCGAGTGTGCAGAGCAAACGCCTGGCGGGGCCTGAGCGCGCCTGAGCTCCTGTGGGGCAGCAGTGGCTGCGGCAGGACCGTGGGGCGGGGGCCGAGCCCGAGCCCTGCGCCTGCCCGCAGGGCTGGCACGCTGCGGGTCCCAGGAGGCGCGGCGGGCAGCGGCTCGGGGAGCAGAGGGAGTCTGCAGCTTGGCYGGCCGCGGGAGGGGGCGCGGGGAGGACCTGTGTGGGCCCTGACGAGCTCTCGGCAGAAGATTAGTCTTCAGAGCCTTAAATAACCGCTACCTGCAGGGAGCACCGTCCTCGGAGCTGGGGGGGGGATGGATCGCGGCAGAGATGAAGGCAGCGCCGGCCGGAGGCTGGTGGCAGCCCGGCGCGTGCGGGGAGGGGGAGGAGGAGGAGGCGCGGGATGACAGCAGAGCCTGTCCGGGAGCGATGCCCGGTCCCTCCCTGCCTCTGGCTGCCACTTCTCGCCTCTGCGGGCATCCAGCTCACCCCGCGCAAGGGGCTGGGCTGTGCCAGTGAGCTTCCCGGCAGGCCCGTGCAGCTGGCAGGCGGTGGCGGGTGGGATGCCCCCGGGCTGCCGTTTGCCGTGTAGACGGGCCTTCTGGCGGAGCCCGCGTCCCTGCCCCCCTCCGCCCGGCTGGCGCACGCTCCTGCGGTGTTCGTCGCGGGGCTCGGCCAGTGCTGCCGGTGCCTGCGGGGACCGCAGAGGCGTGCCACGCCGGCGGGGGGAGCGGGGCCTTGCCCTGGGAGGTGACACGATGGAGACCCCCCGAGGCAGGCACRAGTCGCCTCGGCCCGTCCTGCTCGGCCCCGGCTGCCCCCGCTGACCCGCTCTGTCTCCTCCCGCAGATGTGCACTCCTGCCAACACGCCGGCCACGCCGCCCAACTTCCCCGACGCCCTCACCATGTTCTCCCGCCTCAAGGCCTCCGAGAGCTTCAACAGCAGCAGCCCCGTGGCCTCCATGGCGACTTCGCCGCCACCGCCAGCCCCGCCGCTGCCCCAGCACGGGGCCTTCAATCCTGCCTGGCCCGCGGCCTCCCCCCCCGGGCAGCAGCAGAGCATGTGGACTCCGGCCCCCCCAGCGCAGCCCGCGGGCTGGCCTGCCGCCGTCTCCCAGCAGGCCACGGCAGAACAGAAGGCCAACGTGACCATGGAGGCAGAGAGATGAGGCCGYGGCGGAGAGCGAACACGGCGGGGACCCCTGCATACATACAYATATATATWTWTTTTTTTCTCCTCGTCCCCGAAGAGGAGAGGAACTCTACTGCCAGCGCGTCTGGCAGCCACAGAGACACACAAGCAAATAGCTGCCTTGCATGGGTTTGGTTTGAAGTAGTTTTTACTTGTCCTAGAGCTGAACAGAGCTCCCCAGAGACAGTGGGAGGCTGCGTGGGACGCGAGACTGGCGCTGGCCTCTGCCTGGGACCCTGCTGTCGTGGGGAGGGAGCTCCCCTCTCCTCTCTTGGGACGCCGGAGTTTGCATGCGAGTGACGTTGACGGAGGAGGTCCCTTTTTTCACGGTCCCCCTCCCTGCCCGCGCAGGCTGGGCCGCCCTGCTGCGCGGAGCGGATCGCGCCCGAGCGCGTCTGCCCCCTCCTTGGCCCCGCACAGCCGGGCCCGGGACGGACACCCCACGTGTTTTGTTTTTTGTAACGGGGGGAAGAAGAGAGCAAGCGTCGTTTCCGCTCAGCCGTGGCCTCCGCCCTGCGCGCGCTGCGCTCGCCTCGCCGGTGAGCAGGGCTGGGGGCCGCCGACTCCGGGGGCGGTGCAGAGCCTCTCGGTTTCTGTGGACCTGGCTCACCCCGCAGGGAGGCCCTCGTCATGGGGCGCGGGGGCCGCCGGACGGGGTGAGCCGCGAGCAGCCCGGCTGAGCTAGCGCACCGTCCCCTCGCCCGCCTGGGACAGGGCGTTCGCCCGGGGGCTGTTTGCATGACAGTGTAACCCTAGAGACTGGGCTCGTTTCTAACCCTTCTGCTCTTTTCTCCTGGTGGCTGAAAGTCTACCCAGACGCGCCGCAGCCGCTTGCAATACACGCTCTTCTGCTTTGAACCTGGTGTCTTTGCTTCGTGTGCCGCAGTGGTGGGAAGCTGGGAAAGCTGACCTGGGGGGGGGTTGCAGGACCCCCTCTCTCAAGTGGCTCTGAGCGTGGACAGCGTCAGAGCTGGGGCCGGTGTCTCCTCCTCTCCTGCCTCTACGTAGGCTGCTCGAAACGCCCCATCCCAGCTGCGCGGTGCCTGTCTGCCGCCTTTGGCCAGGCGGGTGCGGGGCTCAACTGCAGCAGGAGCTGGCCCAGCTCTGCCCGCYGCCCTGCCACGTTAGCCACGGACAGGAGCTTGCAGCTGCGGGGCTGCTAACCCCACCGAGCCCAGGGGCCGGGCTGGTGGCAGGGCTGATAGCRCGACGCCCGCCGGTCCCAGCTGTCTTGCCGTAACCTGGCTACCATCCCCATAGCCGTCTGCTTGCCAGTCAATAATTAATTTCCATCTCTTATTTGTGATGCTAAAATAAACATTGTATGAGTGATGGTTGCACCGGGGCCGCATCTCCCCAGCCTCTTGCACGGCCTCGATGGAGGATGGACAGCAGAGGCTGGAGCTGGGGGCTCACYGGCGTGTGCTCGTGCCCCAGGGCTGCACGGCTCAGTCCTGTCCCGTGGGGCAGACCAGACTGGGCCAAGCACATGGGCCAGCTCCCTCGGCCACGTCTGAGCCCAGTGTGTTGTGGCCAGCACCTAGTCCTGCTAGGAGCAGGGACCGTGTGAGGCACAGAGCCCACCTGTGGGGACAGGGGCCCTGGGGAGATAAGGGGGAGGGATCTCTGTCCTCAGGAGGCACCTGCCACTGAAACRCAGGTGAAGCCAGAGGTCACCAAGCATGAAGGCTGCGGAGAGACGGGAGAGAGGCCAGTGTGGAGGAGACAGCTTGCCTGTGGCTATCCCAAGTCCACCAGGAGCAGTGGAATCAGAAAATCCAGGGCCAGACCCAGAGACCTGAAGGGCTGGCTGGTCAGAGAGAGCTTGCAAGGACTCAGCACAGCCCAGAAGCGTCTCCTTGGGGAACGAATCCAATGCAACCCYGTGGCTGCAGCAGGGCAGGCAGGACGTGCCTCCCTGCTACTGGGGGGAGGCCAGTGCTGGCATCACTGCGCCCTGCCAGCCTCCGCTTGCTGTCCCCTGCACCGCAGCTGGGCCGTGCGCACTGCGTGGCCTCGCTGCCCCATCTGGGATGCGGTGATTTGGGCGCTGGTCGCTCCCAAGGTAGCTCAGCTCACCCGGGCCAAGTCTCTGAGGATGCCCCGTGAAGCCCAGCGAACCCAGGGACCATGCAGGGGAGGCAGCTGAGCAGGGAGCATCTTTATAGYTCGCGGAGTCACGTCGCTGTAACACAGGGCTGCGAGGGAGGCCCCCGAGGTGCAGCCTGGGCCAAGGGGAGGGAGAGGCCCCGGCAGCATCGCCCCCACCGCTCCAATCCCCGAGGCCAGGCAGAGCTGGAGCAGCCCCGGCGTGCAGGACCACCTCTCCCCGGCAGCGCAGCCTTGGCAGTCCCGCTCCAACCGCACTCTTTCCGCCTGTCCTGGCGGCGACGGGGCCGCTGGGCCGAGCTGTGGCTCTCCCCGGCCGGCTCAGACACCCGCCACGCTGCTGCCGCCTGGGGCATCCTGCCGCCGGCCTCCGGAGGAGAGGGCCCTCGCCCGCATGGCAGCGCCTGCGGTGCGGAAGGACAGAGCGCGTTTAGCTAGCGCCTTGCGCAGGGCACAGCAGCCTCGCTCCTGCAAGAGCACCCCAGGAGCGCTCGGGCAGCGGGGCGAGCCCACGTCCGCCGGGACTCACACGAGTACGGGGACACGTAATGGCTGCCGTACTTCACAGGGCGCGTCTTTTCGGTGGCCTGCCGGAAGGGAGGCTGGAAGTTCTTCATTCCTTCAGGACGAAGGACGGAGACGTTAGCACAGCGAGACGGGCGGCTGGGCTGCGTGGGCAGCCCCCGCCAAGTGCTCAGGCCCGAGCGGGGAAGCAAGCCGTGGTGTGGGWCCGAGCCAGCACGGCTGCAGGGCCGACCTCCGGCAGCACCAGGCCAGGCACCACCAGCGGGACTTTGGCTCCGGCCACCCCAGCAGCAGGTAACGCTGCCCCCGGCGCCCCGGCACTGCCTCCTTACCTGGGAAGTCCCTTTCCAGGGTGACAGTCCTGTTGGCGGCCCCTGAGCACAGTCTGCCCTTGTACAGCACCCCGTTGATGCCCAAAATATCCACTTCGGTCTAGAGGGAAGACCAGCCGGGGGCGTCGGACGGGCCCCGAGGCCGTGCCCGGCCCGTGGGCTCAGCAGCTTTCCAGAGCCCGGGGCCACGAGGCTGCGCGGGGTGGCGGGGGGCTCACGTTCTCGGTGGCGAAGGCGGCGGGGTCTCCGTAGGGGCAGACGGTGGTGAGGGAGCTGGAGGCGGACAGCTGTCCGGCGGGACTCGTGGGGCACGTGTCTCCGGGCCAGCGCTGCCGTGCCGCGCCAGGGCCCTGGCTGGCCTCGGCGCTCCCGTCAGCCTCCCTTGGGAGGACAGCGACGGCTGTTACCCRCCTGCCCGGCCCAGCAGCCTGCGGCTGCCCAGGGCTCGCTGCGGACCCCATACCCCAAACGGAGAGCGAAACCTCGCCGGGGGTGCCCAGCCCTCCACCCCAGTGGGATGGCGACCTGTGGCGGGCCAGTCCCAACCTGGAGCAAATCCAAACCCGCAGCATTTCCAGTGTGCAGGCGGGCAGGGCCGYGGTGCCCGCGCACGGCACAAGCCACCAGCACGGCCGTGCCGGCGCCTGGCAGGCCCGCACCTTGCCAGTGCCCGGTGTGCCAGGTACTCGTAGCCATTGGCGCTGGCCGGCCGGGGCCGGATGAGCAGGTTGGCTTTTCGGACAGTCACCAAGCGCCTGGGGACAGGGATGCAAACACCAAGTCAGGCAGTGGCCTCTAGTGGAAAAGCAGCGTGGTGGTTTGGTCCCATCCCGCTACTCACGGCCTGGGGGCCACCGGCACCGGTCTGTCGCAGGAGATGCACTTCACCCGCTCAAAGAGCTGCCTGCGACACAGGGGCAGCCACTCAGGACACRTCAGCAGCACCTTCTCCCCTGCCAGCTCAGCAGGGACTGCACGAGGGCCTACGGGTGGCCCACGCCCTTGTGCAAGGTGGGACAAACAGGATTTGGGAAGAAGCAACCTCCACCTCCCCACAGGATGGGGTGGGATTGGTCAGGATGGGACTGGATGGGATGGAACAGGATAGGATAGGAAAAAACAGGATGGGATGGGACGGGACGGGATGGGACAAAACAGGATGGGACAGGCAGGACAGAATAGAATGAGAGGAGACAGGACAGGACTGGATGGGACAGGACAGGACGGGATGGAATGGTATGCGACAGGATGGAATGGGATGGGATGGGATCCAGCATCCCTCACCTCTTAAAGCCAGCAGCACTGCTGGCATTGAAGGGGGGGCCCTGGCGCAGGTACTTCTTGGTGAACTTCCACACCCGCTCCAGCTGTGCCCGCAGGGGGGTTAACACCATGCGGTCCAGCTGAGGGAGGAGAACAAGGCGGGGACTAGTGGGCTCAGCCCACCCCACCACTGTCTCTGTGGTGAGCCAGGACCATTTCAGGGGATGTTGCAGCACCCAAGGGGGCCCTGCAGGCTTGCTAATCCTTGAAGGATGTTGGGGAACACCTGGGACACGTGCCCAGTCACAACACGCAAACCGTTGTCTCTTGGTACCAGCGTTCACCCTCCTTGCTCAGCAGGCACAAGAGGGGGACCAGTTCCTGTTGTGGTGTGGAGCAGGGAGCCCCGAGACTGCCCCCATCCCTCCCTCCCTGTCACCCTTCCCAGGCAGTGAGGCTACCTTGGAGTCCATGTCACTGACAAGCTTCTCCAGGGCTTTCTGCCAGTCCTGGTCCTGCAGAGACATCTTCTGCAGCAGGTCATGCATCATCTCGCTCAGCTGGGCTATGGCGCTTTGCAGCTCCTCCTGGCTCACTTTGGTCTCCAGCTCAGCCTTGTCTGCTTTCTAAGGGAGGCACCATGCCAGGGCCGTTCCTGCGTTCCTGCGCCCCCCACCCCTGCCTCTGCCACACCCAGAATTGCCATCGAGTGAGTGCAGGCAGGGGACAGGAGCTCTGCTGTGCACCAGCTCGGGGCCAGGCACACAGCAGGGTAGGAGCCGTCACTGCAGGTGCAGGGACGGTCTCCACATCCCCATGCTGCAGGGAAAGGCAGGGTGCCCAGGAGCCAGGGAGCAGATCTTGGGGTGGCTCTTGTAGCTCAGAGAAGGGCCAGTGAGGAGACCCTCCCCCGACTCCCATCTCCATGGGAATGAGGTACCAAAGAGTCATGGGGCTCAAGGGGCAAAGAGCACTGCTGCCATCTCAGACACATGCTGACACAGGGCTCTTTGGGGTGTCTCTACTCACAATCTCCATGCCTTGTTCCAGCASGGCCTTGTCTGCTTTGCTCACATCCAGATGCTCCACCATCTCRCGCAGGCTCTGCTCACGGTGACACACTCATCAGCAAGTGCCACCCCTGCCTGGGAGGGGGGGGCACAGTGTCCCACCACCCTCCCTCTGAGCGCACTGGTTCATGCCACGTTGGCCCCTGCACCACCAGGACGGCCTARCAGCAAAATGCCCACGTCGAGACTCCCAGCGTTGTCTGGAGCCCTCAGCCTGGCAGGGGAAGCACCACGGCTGARGGAAGCTCTCCCCACCCACAGCAGACACTGTGTTTTTAGCCCAGTTTGGACACTAACCGTGGCAGGARCTGTTCTTGGAGCATTGCTGAGCCCGGGCTGCCCAGGGCATGCTCACCTGGACATCCTCAGTGTCACTCCAGAGCCGCTCCGCAGCCTCCTGCAGCCTGGTGCACTGCTCCCGCAGCTGCCCCACTTGCTCCAGCACATCCTTGCGGAAGTCCAGTGCCTGGGGAGGACAAAACACAACCTCTGGTAAGAGCCATAGCCTGAGTGAAGCAGGACGCTGCAGGGGATGTGGGCTCGCAGACGTCTCCAGCGAGGGGCTAGCAGGGGAACCCCAGAAGGACACAGCACCGTGAGCAGGGTGCTGGGACTGCACCCCCAAAGCCGACCAGCGGCTCCCACCAAAGCCTTGCAGGCCGGGCACCTTCTCTCCTTCGTCCTCCAGGTGCTTTATATCACTCTGCACCCTCTCCAGTTTGGCAGCTATGTCATCCAAGGTGCCGACGTTGGCTGAAAAAGGATAGCAAAGCTTTACTCTGCTGCTGCGGATACTGCAGGCACCGGGCACGGCACTGTCCCCAGCGCGAGTGGCTCCACAGCTGTGGAGGTCTCCCAGCCCTGCCACCAGCCCCAGCAGGCACAGCCAGTGCAAGGGCACCCGACGGTGCTGGCGGAGAGCCACAGCAGGCAGGTAACTGTGGTCCATGCTGGATGCATCCCAGCACTGCCGTGAGCTGGGCAGGGGGACCTCGGAGACCCAGCTGGGACAGCTGAGCCCATCCTGTGCTAAGCCCATCCTGTACGGGCTGCGGGGCCCAGCGGCACAGTCCGGCTGTGACTGCCTGCACTCACCGTGCTGCTGCAGCTGGCTCTCGAGGCGGCTGACGCGGGCGCCCATGGCCTCGTGCTGCTCCGGCAGCCAGCTCAGCCTCCGCAGCGCCTGGCGGGCCGGCTCCTGTGTGGCATCTGGGCTGGGCTCCTGGGCATGGGCTTTCTGAAACAAACAGCTCTGGAGGTTTTGGGGAGAGTCAAAGAACCCTGAGCTGTCCCGGAGCCAAAGGGCACTGATGGCCCCATGTTTCTTGGGGGCCCCAGGCAGAAAGCGATTGTCCTGCGAGCTGCTGGGCTCCAGCAGAGGTGCCCCGTGCCCGGGAGCCTGCACGAACCTCGCTGGCGAGCGCCTCGCAGAGAGTGCTCCAGCGCACCACGTCAGCCTGCCGGGGCAAGGCGCTCAGCTCCGTCCGCACCTCCGCCTGCGGCCGGCAGAGAAAAGCAGCTGTTTTACGCTTCCTCAAACCTCGCCGCTATCTTCCAGCAGTGCCCAGCACCATCCTGACCCTGCAGGTGCCCCAGGGCTGGGTGTAAAACTGCCCTGCAGAGAAACCAGTCTGCCTGGGCTCAGCCCCAGGAGCAGAGGGCTGAAAACATCCCCTGCACACATGCGCTGGGGCAGGATGGCTCCCGGGGCCACTGACCTCTTAGCGAGGTCCAGAGAGACACATCCAAAATCAAGTGGTAAATCCGCCCATGTGTGGGTGCACCGCTGTGTCCTGGGGTGATGCTGGTCTGCCAGCACCCCTGGGCAGATGGGATAAAAACAGCAGAGGCGGCTGGGGGAAAGTCTGCACACCAGAACACTGTGGGGCACCAGTGGATGTCTTCTGTGCCAGGGGTCCCTACTCCACTGTCCAGGAGCATGACCAGAGGGGATCTCCTATAGGAGAACCTATGTGATCTGTGCCTACAGATCCCATAAGAAGAGCATCACTAGGCTCGATCCTCATCAGGACAGGTCCGCACTGTTCAGCTGGGGCCAGGGGAGCCCTCAGGAGGCCTAAATATGTTTCCCATATAGAYTTGCCAAGACCTGACCCTGGGTAGCAGCTTGAGGACAGTCCCAGCTAGCAGGGCACTGAGTGCCTCTGAGCACCAGGTACCAGAGGGGCTGGCTCAGATCCACTCTGCCTGGTGTCTCCCCACTCACCATTTGGTCCAGGAGGCTCTGCAGGAGGTGGCCATGCTCATCCAGCCGTCCCAAACGCTCTCGCAGATCCTCCAAGCCAGTCTGTCAAAGAGAGACATCAGCAGGGACYGGCATCATGAGGGATCAGCATCAGCAGCCCAGGCTGCAGTTGGGCTCTGCCGCTGCAGGCAGTCTCTGTCCAAAACCCCAGACTTACGGGCAGATCCCACATCTCCCAGCTTAGCTTTGAAGTGGGAGGGAGCCTGAGCTTGGAACCTCACTCCCAATCACCCTTTTTGTCCATGTAGCCCCCCTCAYGGAAGCCCTACCCTTCTACTCTCTAGCAGCCAACCCAGCCCCCCATATGCACCTTCTGCAAATTGTCCTTCAAGAGCTGCAGCTCCTCCTGAAAGGCCTCGACGGTGGTTTTCAGGGAGTATATGGTGGTRAGCAGTTCCTGCAGCATGTCCATGGCCTGAGGAATACAAGAGGACATGGGCAAGGAGCATGTCAGTGCCAAAGGAAGGGTTTCATTGCCTGCCCAACACCAAGGCAGGTGCTAAACTGCTTGGCCTGGGCCTGCTCTCCTCAGTAAAGAGACACATGCATCTCATGCACAGCTTGATGTTGGTGGACCTGCCTGCTCTCATCCCATGGTGGGAGCATTGCACTCCCAGGGGTGTCCCTACCTTGCCCAGGGGACTGTCGYGTTATGGGGCAGGTGCCAGGCACTGCTACAGGATGGACCACTTCTGTCATGCTGCCCACACGCAATGAACAGCGCTCAGGATGGAGGGGATCCCACTGAGAGAGGGGGACGAAGGCTACGTAATGCCAAAGCTCTGCCAGTGTCTGCACAGGAGTATATGGCAAGCGTGCTACTGGGCCTTTACCAGGCTCTGGGTCCACAGAAGAGGATTATCTTGGCCAAGGTGCTCTTACCCAGCTGTGCTGATGGAGAGAAGCAAGGCTGAGCAGCATACAGCAAAGATGCAATTTTGGAAATTTCTCTGGGATACAGGAGTAAGTCCCAGACCTGCTGTCATGGCATCGACCGTGTCTATCCAGCCCACGCCTATGCTTAAAGAGTGGGGCAGCCCATGGGGCAGTTCCTGCTCAGGTCCCCCAAAGAGAAATAAAGGGTGCTTGGAGGGCTGAGCTCCAGGCTCCTCACCCCAGCAAAGTGCTGTCCCCTTTTCCCTTTGCTCCGTAGTTATGTTCAAAGACAAGGTTATGAAAATGAGAYGGAACCAGATCCAGGTCTCACAAGAAATGAAAAGATGTCTTGGTTTTCTGCTCCAGGCCAGCCCCACGTGGCCTGTGGAGAAGTCAGCAGTCCAGCTGGAGCTGCAGAAAGTGGCCTGGACTCTGGTCCCTCTCCAAGTTGGGCAAGGAGTACAGTGACCACAGCTGAGAATCTTTGTGCTGCAACCCATGGCTTGAGTGAGGAAGACAGTGTTGTTTTCACACGTTACGCTTCTGATTCACAGCCAACATCAACAACCAAATAAATTGAACGTGCAGCATGTGAACATCTCCCAAGGGATCCTGACTTGGCATGGGGATGGCTGCCTGCATGACACCACCACTGCCACCTGCAGCTCAGCCACTCACAGTAACACAGGGAAAATGTGAGAGAAGGAGCATGTTATGGGTGCTATGGCCCTGCCAGGTGAATGAAGGGYTGTGTGCTCCATCCAGCCTCCAGGTCCCAGGCCTTGTGCAGGGACCTGCCGGGATATGCAGTACAGAGGCTTTGGGATGGGGACAGGAGTGACAGGTGCTGGCCCCCAGCAATGGAGTACAGCAAAGTGCCCTGCTCAGAGCCTGGTCTTGCTAGAGCACAACAAGAGTGACCCTTGCTGGAGGCAGGATAGGACCCAACAGACTTAAATCTCAAGAGCAAATATTGCTAGAGCCTCTGTAGCAGGTGAGAAATGACCAAAGGTGGTTTTGGTCATCAGCTGTGTTAAAATACTACTCTTTAGGGAATCCCAGGGAGGGAGCAAGGCTCGTCTGAGCCACACCATGGCTGCAGAAACGTGCCTCAGTGTTTCACCGAGCTCTCCAGCACTGCGGGAGCAGATGTACCCGTGGGCAGGTCACTGCAGAGGGCAGGACACTGTGCAGAATGGGGCATGGTGTAGGGCAGGACGCCGGGCTCGACGCCACGTAGACAAGCCAGCAGGCCAGCCTGCGGTGCCACCAGGGAGGGGGCTCTCAGAAGAYGGGTGTCTCACCTTTGTCACCCCCTCTTCGTTCATTTCTACCTTCTTCTTCAGCTGCATCATTTGCCACATGTCAGCAACGGGCTTGCCCGGGGGCTGGCTGTGGGCCAGCAGCTCCGCGGTGGACGGGGGCCCATCGAGGCGGCTCAGCTGCCTCTCGACCCTCCCCAGGCGCAGCTGCATCTCCTGGAAGAGGGCGCAGCTCTCGGCCCGGGCAGCGGCCCCGGCGGCCTTGGCCCCGGCGGGCTCGAGGAAGCCCCGCTCGTCCTCGGAGAGCTCCGCCGCGGCGTCCCGCAGCTGGAGGTGCTCCAGGACGCCGCGCAGCAGGACGCGCAGCGCGTTGAAGTTGACGCTGCCGACGTCGGGCGCGCCGATGGCCACGTCCGCCAGCTCCGCCAGCCGGACGGAGAAGCTCATCTCGCCTCGGGTCTCTCGGCCGGGCGGGAGGCGGCGGCCGGTCGCGGGGATCGCGGGGGACACGGCCGCG
>NW_028186374.1:374568-391283 GCF_003343005.1 Rhea americana | reverse complement strand
GGGCTCGGGCGCTGGCGCAGGGGACGGAGGGACTCGCCGCTGAGGCGCGGGGCCGGCCGGCCGGCGCGGAGAAAGCCAGCCGCCGTCCGTGAGCCCGCGGGGTCCGCAGCGGAGGAGGGAGCCAGGCCTAGGCGCGAGCGCGCCCGTCTCCCRTGAGCCCCGCTTGGGAAAGGCGCGCTTGGGCTGGAGCCGCCTGCTCKGGTCTCTTCGTCTGGCAGGAGGAAAAACGGTGCTGCCGATGCTGTCCGCCAACGCGGCGGCGGCGGCGGCGCGGCCCTGCGTGGCGAGGAGAGCCGTCGCAGCGAGCGGATGGTGCCGCACGGCAGCAGATCCCCGCGAATAAACACTAGCCGGAGGCCCGAGGGTCTTTAACCGCCCGAGCGCTGAGATCTTGGTCGTGCCTCCCGGGGCGACTGGAGAGGCAAAACCGCAGCAGCTTTTAGAGCAGCGTTGCATTGCTTTACGGAGAGACGAGGGCGTTGCGCCTGCTGCTGACGGGAGGGATTGGACTGGAGAACCTGGAAGTGCCTCCGAGCCTGGCCGGTGCGGCGGGGTGGCAACAGGCAAGGCTGGGACGGGCGCCGTCGCGCCGGCATCCTCAGGATCGCCCACAGCAGTCACGCTCGTGGTTGAACTTCCGCGCGGTCCCCGCGTGCAGAGGCGTTTGCCTCTCAGCTCGTGCCGTGACAGACACTGGGGCTCGCAGCCCTTGCACGAGCTGCCACCGGCACTTCCACCTTGTTTTCTAGCAAAAGGCTTTAAGCTCTGCCTGCCCAAACGCCTCTCAGCTTGGCTTTCTGTGCCGTATTAAGAATAAGCTCTGACATTCCTGACCAGAGCTTTTGGGTCATCCTGCAGCTGGTGCTGAGAAGATAGGTGTCAAGTGTTGTTATTGCACCTGTAATTAAGAGCTCCCTGCTTTCCTTGAGATGGAAACTTGCGCCAGGGAGAACTTGGGAGCGTCCCGTGGGTTGTCACCTTGCAGGCTGTGTCTAAAATATCAGGTGGCAGGCTAGATCGGCGGGGCGCGTTCGCGCGCTGAGGACCAAAAGCTCTTGCTCTAGCTGTGCCGGGACGGTCGGCAGCGAGGGAGCTCCTTTTCCTGAACCCAAGCCCTTCCCAAGAGGGCGGAAGGCGGTGCCGAGTTTTGGGGTGTTCCTCCAACGGGGCTCACGCAAGCCTGCCTGCGGTCCAGCTCCGCGCGTTTCTCTTCTGCTGGATGAGGCAGAAGGTGGCTGTGCTGGCGCCGTGTTAGGGCTTGCTTTTGAAGCTCACTTCCTAATCATCGCTACCTCGCGTGCCGTGAAATTACTCAGCGGTGCGAAGCGTGATAACTGCTTTCAGGGGTTGTTGGGTTGTTGGGTTCTTGGCCCAAAGTGGGCCAAGACCTGCAGGTCTGTTCTCATTGCCTTGCGTTGCTCACTAACCTAAGCATAGCCAGAAAAGGACTGTAAGTAACTCTATTATGTAAAAGTTCATCTTTTCTCCTTTAAATTAGAATTTAGCAGGAGGAGATACATAGTCCTCTAATATCTGCTCTGATGCAGGGTACGTTTTTTGCTTATAGATACAAAGAAGTATGAAATTGGGTTTCTACAACYGTTTGTAGTGCTGTTACAAAGGCATACATTTCCTTTCTTATAATTCCTGTAATTGGGAGAGAACATCTTGGACTGTAAAGAAGCTAGCTTTTTAAATGGCTTTTAAAAAGCTGATTTTATAGAGCCTATAGCAGGGCCATGCGCTCCTTCTGTTGGTATTGCTACGGGCGTGTGCGTGTGCTGTGTGTATGAAAGTACTGTGATAGTTTTTTCTATGCACAGGCCCACTAACTTCATCTTTGTGTCAAGCTGAGGAAAAGATTGATGGCTGCCAGGTGGGAGAAGGAGGAAATAGTATTTGAGTAATACAGAGATTAAAATGATACCGAGGACAGCAGGTGTGAACAGCCTACTTTCAAGCTTCTCAACAGGTATGCCAGCCTCTGAGCAAAACATCCAACTGTGTAGCGGTGAGAAGCTGCTCCCCTGCGCTGATCTGTGCACACGTGCTGCAAACAGGGAAGACCGGAGAAAAAAACTGCAGACCTAAGAAATGAGCCGGGGTTTTCTGTGCAAATCAAGTAATGTGCTTGTTATATATTGCTGTTAGTAAGGTGACTTTGTATGAGTAGTGCTTTCTTTAGCTTTTATCTGCTAATCTTACAGATAAAGAAAACGGAATAATACGTAGGTCTCTTGCAGATTAAGAGAGCTTCAGATTGTAAAAGAAGGGGCCTGTGCTTAGATGGTGATTTTACAGCCCTGAACCAGTGTTCATGTAGACGTTCCCACCTGGGGATGTCCCCAAACCTTCTTTGATATCCAGCCTCTTAATTCGGAAGGAAAATCTCCCCTACCTTGCCCTAACAGGCTAGCTACCTGTTAGTGTTTTTTGGAAGGAGTGCTTTTGGAAGGAGTACTCTCACTTTAAGTTAACATGCATAATTGTTTTCTGTTGCATTTATTTTCCATCTCAAAATCATAAATCATATCTTTCTGTAGCACAGGGCCATCCTGTGTTGTATCTAGATTTCATCTTTATTTACTTGTGGTTTTATGTGGTCATGACGGAAAAGAATTTTACTTTCAGTTTGAGCCCTGAGAGCCTATTTGCTTTAGTTTCTCGAGCTTTTGTCTGGGAGTTAGCATCAAGGCAGGGTCCCGCTGCTAGGAACGAGTTACGTCTCCAGGAGCTGCCTTGGCGGCAGAGAGAGGCTCTTCCACCACTGGGGAGTGGTAAGTTAGACTCTCTGAGCTTCCCCCGTAGTTTAATACTGGCCCTCTGAACAAAATAATCTATTCTAGAAGCAAATGGGCTTTGCGGATGTAAAAAGGAAAAATCACGGCGGTCCGGGGTCCTGTAATGTGCGCGTCTCCCTACTGGGATCCCGAGAAAGTGAGCTGGAGCTGTCTTTACAAGTGTACTCTGAAGCACAATTATTTTATTTTATACAGCCCCCTTCCTTATTTAGTGAGGAGTAGCTGAATAATTGGATTAAAAATCAGCCATCGTTGCTCAGAAATCCCTCGTGCTCCCTTCCAAAGCCCCCGAGCTGGCAGAGGAGGTATAATCTTTTAGCTTATGGGTRAATGAACGAGCTTACTCTCCTGGGGAGAATTATTATAAAAATTGATTTTGTTTTGGTCATGGAACAAAGATTGTCACGTTGGAAGTGAAACTTAACAGTAACTTGGCCTTCCAGGGGGCTAGAGGGGCCGTGCAGAGCCGGGCTGCGAAACGGGAGCACCGGGAAGAGCTGGCTTCTSGGGAGAGCTGACGTGCGTTGTAAGGAAACCTGCCCAAGCCGTGCTTCGCCTCGCGCCCATCCAGCACGGGTAAGGGGGAGCAGCTCCCCACCAGGCGCACGCAGCAGCCCTCGGGTGCACTGCAGTTCCCCTCCTGTAGTTTTTTTTGTCCAGCCTCTAAGTCCTTGTGTGGTTGGGATGGGGATGCTGGGGAGGCACAAAAGCCGGCAAACATCAGMGTGTAAATGGAGAGTGGTTTGTGCCAGGGCACGTGTGCGCCGCCAAGCAGGCGTCGTGTTGCAAGGCTGGTGCCTGGAAGCGTGAGCAGCTTTGCCTAATTCAGCCGGGGCTAAATTTGCCTCTCTAGAGCAGAGAAGGGGGAGCGACTGCCTTTTATAGCAGTGCCATGTGTTTGCAGGGCTTTTAAAAATAAAGATGGGTTAATACGTTCTGGATTGACTTGGTAGCGTCTCCGAGACCCAGGACAGCTGCTTGTCACTCTTTCTCTTTTGTTTGTTGTTAGGGTTTTGGGTTTTTTTTTCCTCAGATTGCCGTGACTCAGCCCTTCCCTGCTGCTCTCCGAGTTTCCTGCTTTCTGCACAGGCTATTCTTGGGACAGTGCTTCCTCGCTGATAGGAACAAGGGAAGTGTTGTGTTGGTTTAGTTTTTTTTCTACTGGCCTATTGTAATGTCCCGCTTTCCTCTGAGCTTTTCCTTGTTCCCTAGTGCCTGGATCAGCCTAACCTGATGTTCTCCATCTAGGGCACAGTCTTACCCCTGTACCGAAGGGACCCTCCCGGGAATGATTCAGGCTGTGATCCTTGCGTAGCAGCAGCTTCTCTTGTGCAGCAGGACGATGGTGACACTTCTCAGAGCACCGAGGGTTGTTTTGTACATCAAAAAGAAGCTTTCTGGGGCCTTAATTAGTTATTCCCCCTCCCTGCTCGTGGATTGCAGAGGCTGCTGATGGGGGGGAAGCTCTGGGATTAGTCTCTTTGAAATACTTTCTGATGCTCTAACGCAGTTTCTTGCTGCAGAGGGCTTCTGAATTTCTTCTGAAGTTTATTCCTCTGTAGCGTGGGCTGGGGAAAGCCGCCTACCAGTAGCTGGTGGTACTCCCCAGGCCGGGTTTGCTGGCTGCCAGGCCTGCTATGCTGATGGGGAGGTGAGTGTGGTATCTAATATTTAACAATCTTCGCTGAGTTTTAGCTCTATTGAGAGCAAAGCTGCTTCTGTCAAGACTTAGTTGAGAATATGTGTGGAAGGTTAGCCTGAGATGTTGTAGATTTTGCTTTAAAATATGTTTGGCTTTTTTTGTTTTTTTTTTTTTTAATTAAAAGAGACGTTTTGCATTTTCTCTAAGTCTGTAGTTACCAAAAGCAATTGCTCGGACAGAGGACTCAAAATATAAGGACAACGTTCCTCCTTAGCCACCCCTCCGCATTTTTGGATCTGCTGGATTGTTGTTAAGCCAACCAAGATAAAAGCTTTTCTGTGTGAGAAAGCTCTGAGAACATCCACTGCCAGATTAAATTAGCCTTTCTGAGAATAAATTAGTTGTTGTGGTGTAGAAGGCCCCACTCGCTGCAGCTGTAAAATCCACTCGTGCTTGCACCCGTTGCAGATAACTTAAATGATAGCTGCGAAAGCTGCATTCAGGGCAGTGCTGCTAACTTGTGACCAGATTTTTGACTGGTTGCAGGTGAAAATCAAGCCATTATATTTTACTGAATTTCTCTCCCAATAAGTAGCAGACCAGCCTTTTAAGATGGTAGGATTTCCACGCTGCTGCTGACCCTTTTGGTTTGCGTTTTTCTCCGACGACTGGATGAACAGCCGATGCTGCTGTGCACGAGCTGCCTTTTGCGTGTTCAGTTTGTCTTCCGGGTAGCTTAGCGCTCTTCTTGTGCCATACGATACGTAAGGAAGGGCTCACAGGAGGCCTCTGCTCAAGGCTCGGCTTGCTCTTCCTGCCTGCCTTCTTCAGCTCCTCCAACATCTTAGTATAGTCTTTGAGCAAGAGAGTAACACTGGGATTTGAAACCCTTTCCATCACCACTAAATAAATAAATAAATAAATAAATAAATAAGCTCTTCCCCTTGGCTTATAGTAGCTCTTATAGATGTCATCTGGAGCATGTTTGCCTTTCGGGAGTGGAGGTTCCCCCAAAGTTTTTTGCTTCAAGCTACAAGCCACACTCATTTTTTCCAACTGCCTCCTGAGTGCTGCAATTCAGGACACATTAGCTTGGTGGCGAGCTCAGTTTTGGGCTGGCTCCTAGGATATTCAGATGAGAGGAAAAAGTTTCCTGCTTGTTTAGTGTTGTAGATGTGGGACCTGTTCTGTTCATCAGGCTCAGGAGATGCTTTCAGTGCTGGATGCTCCAGAGTAGTTGGGAGATAAATGTAATTGAGCGTAATTCATGTAACTGAAGTGTAATTCCATGTAATTGAATTTTTAGCAATATTGTCACCTCTCTGAGAGCAGTGACCCAGGTTTAGGACTCTTCTGCCCCAGAGACTCTTAGAAAACCCTCTGACCAGCAAAGCTTTTAATTTTAAAGTGAAGTAGTAAGGTATTGACTTGACAGAGAGGCAGATAAAAAGTTTAGAAAAACAATAGAGACTTGAGGAAGTGTGTTGCTGAGTATTAGAGATGCTTTAAATTCAGATGCTGTGTCTAGATTTTCAGCAACAGGTCTTCTGCTTTCTTTGTCTGCAGTTCTGGTGTGGCTCATGTACATGCGTGCCAAAACTAAGCTGGTGGCTGGAGCCGTGGCCTGGAGAGGTATAAGGACATCATCTGTCTTCCTTCGCCCTTGTTTTCAGAGAGCGTTTGGCGCTGTGTGCCCAATTGCAAACATTGCTGAACTTGGTTGGCCAATCTGTGTTTTGGTTAGTGTATTTGTCTGATCCACTTAGGTCTAAGCGAACGAGGGTAACGAGGTGGGTGCGTGTGTCTTGGCCGCCTCCCCGGCAGGACTGCCGTGTGTTGCCTTGAGTGAGCAGTAGTGGCAAACTAGGGTCATGAGGAAGCAGCTTTTGGCTTGATCYGAGGGACAGGTATGTAGCAAGGGGCTCCGTGCCGTTGTTCAACAGCTAGTGGCGAAGTTTTAGGGATGTGGTTATGAAGCAGTTGGCAGGAATGGGATGCTGCAAGCTGAAACCYAAATGACAGAATATTTAGGAATCAAAATGACCATCCTGCGCTGGAAAGTTAGAGCAGTCTAGCCAGGTCTGGCTCGATCAAGAGGGAGAAATGGGGCCAGGAGGAACTGTATGATTTGGGGGGGATCCCAGGGCTCCAGACGAGCCATCGYGATAACGCTGGAGATGACTGGACACATTCAGCGGCTTTTGATTAACCCAGAAGTTTCYCCATCAGTAAGCTGGGACACTGCAGTGTGTCTATGAGCGGCCCAGATGAACCAAGTTTGGGAGCAGAAAAGTGCATGGTACCCTCCTCCCATCAAACTGCCCGAGGGAGAGAAAMCCCCCCGCTAGCAGGGCCCTGGGCCTCCCACCGAGGCTTTCTCCTTTGCAGAAACAGGAAACTGTGGTCGCACTGTGGGAGCGAGAAGCTGAACGTAGKGACGTGAGCGGTCTCAGCACAGCGAGTGCATATGTGCCCAGGTCCTCCTTGTTAGTGGTAGGACTCAGAAGACATCTCAGATTTTACACGTGCACAGTCCTGCTTTAACGCCAGACCACGCGTCTGTGCARAGAACGAGCCAGGGCCTTAAATAATATTGAGCGAACTCAAGTATTTCTCACTAGTCCTCAGGAAAACCAGCAAGGTGACACTGTACTTGTTAAATCTAAGTGTCAGCAGCATCTCTGGTGCCAAAGCAAGGTTATTTGTGGGGAGAGAAAATGCTAATGCTTTTGGAGACTGGAGCTGGCCCTATAGCAAGCTGGTACTGTGCCTCGGATAAGAAAACATCCGTCTTTTGTCATGCATTTTGTACATCTTTTGGAAGGAAAATGGGTCTGGAATCACCACCAATGTATTCACAATTATTTCAATGTGTTGCAAAATCTGCAAGGGAATTCTGAATAGGCTCTTGGGCTCTGATTAATTCTGAAGCTGAACTGCCGCTACATCTCCCCTAAAGTGCTGATTCTGTATGCTTCTGATTTCCTCCTCTCCTGGAGCTTGGTGTGTTGTTTAATGGAAGTCACACATCTAATCAATTTGATTCAAAAAGTGATGTAGCCATATTATTTGA
Organism: Rhea americana; assembly: GCF_003343005.1. NCBI lineage: Eukaryota > Metazoa > Chordata > Aves > Rheiformes > Rheidae > Rhea > Rhea americana. The sequence goes on along the minus strand of NW_028186374.1, from coordinate 383,767 downwards.
CTTTCTCTCTGTCTCAAAAAAAAAAAAAAAATCCTGCAGAATGAGGTAACAGCGGAAGAATGGGGTGGGTAAGGGAATAAAATATTTAAAATATCATTTGGAGAAGGMAATTTATAAAATCATGAACTGCGCTGGGTGAAATAGTGAGTAATAATTCTGCATTCATTTTCTCGGTGTGAGAATTACGAGGCGCCCRGTGAAAAGGGCAGGCAGCAGGCTGTAACCACAGGAGACGTTTTCATACCTGTACCCCAAAAGCAGCCCTCGCCCCTGCCGTGTGTGGCAGAGTGCGGGCTGATGGTGGGCTCTACAGAGGTTAGGGTGGTCCACGGAGAAACTCCAGGCTGTCTGAGCTCGAAAACACTAGTTTTGGGGGTTGGAGAGCCTGATGGAGGAGTCATTTTGTCTTTGTTTTCTTCCTACGCTCGTCCTTAAGCATCTGTTATAGGTTGCTATCATAGATGAGYTACAGAACTGTGGCTGCCTTAAATGTAAGGGACCTGCTGGGCAGCTGTCCAGCCTCCTCTTGGACTTTTACTTGCTGTTAAATTTTGTGAGCTGAGGTTTTTGTTTGTGTGTTTAAACAAGTAATTATTCTTGTCGCATAGGTAGCATTTGGCGTTAGGTTAAAACGCTGTAATACTGGAGTAGGTCTCGGCTGTGTTTGCTCTGGATTACGGCAGGGTAGGTTATGGAAGCGTGCTAGAAAGCGAACGTTCAAAAGGATGATGTAATGCAGCGCTCATCCGCTCAGGGTAAAAATTAGGTAGATGTACTGGGCTTGCAGGATGTACTGAAATCCCCAGGYGCTTTCCCGGGAATGTTATCAGGCATTAGATGGGGCCGTTTGTGAGCATCAGGGAGAGCCTCGCGGCACAGCTCTGCCGGTTCCCCGGAGATCTGGTCTGCAGCACCCTCCTGCTCTGGCCTGAGCCTTTCTGGAGCAGATCGCTAAGGTGCAGAGGAACTCAGGGTCGTCCCCAGCGTTGCTTTCGGATCGCATCGTTGCGTCCACGAGAACGCTCGGCATGTTATAGGCTGTCTTTTGTTATGGGGCTGGGTCACCGGCTGATAATGTCTGAAGAGAAGGTGCCCCGGAGCGCGAGGGTGTTTTTTGTTTGCCAGAGGCCGCTTRCAGCCTGCAAGGCAGTCTAGCTGCAGCATGCTCTGGGCCTGCCCAGAAAGCTGCTGTTGGAGGGATAAATACGGCTGCTCGGGTGGTCGAGAGTGCTCTGTGYGTGCCCAAGCCTCCCATGGAGGCCCTAAATGTGTAAAGGCCGGAGTTTGGTCCCCAGGAGGGGCTGCTGAAGCCTGGGCTAACGGCTTCTCGCTTGCCGCTAGCTCACAGACTCCCCTGCAGCCCCTCTCGGCGCTGGGCGCCGGCAGCGCTGGGCGCTCTGCGGAGCCGGGGATGCTTGCTGCAGCCGCGTGCGCTGCAGCTCGGAAACCCGCAGCGCAGAGCGAAGAGCTCACCGAGTGCCTTCTGTTCGTTTCGGCTAGTCTTGCTTTAAAGGTTCACGTTAACCGGGTCCTGGCAATGCCRTTTTTGCAACCCCGGTGTCGAGAGCCAGCGAGCGCTGGGTCAGCCCATCCGGAGGCGAAGAGCCCTGGAGAGAATCCCGGAGGCGGCAGCAGGTCCTTCCAGGCRCTCCTCCCCGCCCGTAACCCTTTGTGGGTGTTGCAGATAAACCATCCCTGTCTTAAACAGGGGGATTTTTGGTCGGATTTTCCTGACGTCCACACAGAGGAGCTGCAAGAAGCAGTAATCTGAATTTCTGGCTGAGGACAGCTGAGCCTGGGCTGCATCGCAGAGATTATCTGGTTGTGCTTTGGATTTACTTCTCTGGGAAATCCTGCTTTGGACGCACCACCTGGCTTTCAGCAAGGATCCTGCTCTTACTCAATTTGCCTGCTGGGTTACCCTGGCACATGGAGGTCCAATGGTTTGTCCAAGGTCCCAAGGTAGGATAACTGGAATGGGGGCTGCTACTCCAGGGATTTGCCCGCATTAGAGCAGCTATCTGCTCTATTCGGGCATCTGACGTAGCTACATTGCTAACGTGAACGACGGTCTCCTCCTGGGCACACAATCCTTTGTTTTCAAGTACTGCCTCCGACCAGCTTTGCCAGCAGAGCTCTGCATCCCCGCGCTGAAGGAAGAGGCCTGACCCTCCTGGATGGAGCAGTTTTCTGCGTCTGAAATCTGACTGCGGAAGTGTGGGAGAAAATTACTGTTCTGCAAGCAGCTTGGCTGCTTCTGCACGGTGGGTTTTTGCTCCTAGGCAGTGATACTGCGAGCACATGGCTTGTGCTTGGGGAAATGCAGCTGAGTCACTCTGGGAAAGAACGGACCTTTCTGTTAGCCCTTCACCTGGGTTTCGGTATGTGCCGGTGCGTGTGTGCTGGAGGCGGGCGCGYTCGTGCTGTTTTGCCCGGGACCTGGGCTGATGAATTTATGAGGTGCCGCTAGGGTTAAGGAGGGGGTACGTGCTACTTGCTCAAGCACTGTCAGTGCTTCTCCTCCCTAAGGAGGCTGCAGCTCTGTCCTGTGCTTATTCCTTCCCTCCTGGCTCTGGGGAGGCAGTACATGGACTGGAGACAGCASATGCACCTGGGAAGAGGGATGGCTGAGGAGGGAGTTTGATTCACACGGAAAACACCTTTTCTTCTGCATAACAAACAGGCAGAAGTATCCAGTGGTGCTGTTTTTACAGCAGGGCTTTTTGCTATATTTCCTTTCGAGATAAGAGGTGTTTGCTGTGGCCTGTGTTTGGCACTTTCAGGAGCCGTGGGAGCTGAGCCACATCCCCGCAAGTTGATCCGTGCGGGAGGCGAGCGGGCATGCGCGTGGAGAGGGCAGCGGTCGGGGCTTGCTCTGAGGCTCAGGTATGACACACAGAACAGCAGGGCCGGGCTGGAGATGCTGCTTGGAAATGCTCTCGTGATGGAGGGTAACCGTGACTGCCACGGTCAGGACGTGGCTCCATCCACCTCTAATCCAACAGTGCTCAGTTCAGAGAATCTCCTTACTGTTCTTAAAGGCCTTTCAAGGGGTAACATACTTTCTGTCAAATGACATTTTGTTAGCATCTCATCTGCCTTTTTTTGCACATACCTAGCATGTTCTTATTCTCAATATTCTCTCCTTTAAATCTTCAAACAGCACAAGCAGCAGGTAAATACTCTTCCCCCAACCCCCCCGGTCCAAGTGTTTTCTTGGCAGACAGTGTGAGATGCCTGTCAGACTAGGCTGAGCAAAGGCAGCGGTCTGTCTGAAGGTGGCTAGGACCGTGTCTCAGGCTGAGCCAAATCCCAACTTTGTCTGTCTTTATCAATATTTGATTTCTGCAAGACCTTTACAGAAGCCTGGAAGCTGAAATTTGTGTCYGGGTTTGATGTGCAAAGAAACTGAAAGTAGTTCCATGCTTTTCTTTTGTTTATTCMTTTTAATCTTAGTGTGCTTTTTCCTCTTTCAAAAATATCATGAGTTAATTTTTTGGAGGTAAGATCTCCAAACGTGTATGGGGAGCTTTGGAAGGGCCAACGTTACCAAGCTGGGTTGAGGATCCTCTCTCAGGGCTAGAGCCACTGCCCAGGTAGGCCGTACAAAGCCCAAGCACCGTGGCTCTCCCGTTGTCAAACACGGCAGGAGCAAGGACAGCGCAGACTGTCTCTCTGCTCGTTGGCGTGGTCCTCAGAAGCGCATCGAAGCTGCGCTGTGAGACTGGCTCCGAGCTGCTCACCGCCAGGGTTTCACGGGAGTTAGACTTGCCAGTGATCCGATCCCTCCTTTGGTTTATCTATCTCATCYGTGGTGGCTTCGTATGGGAGAAGGYGGCTCGAAGCACCCGTAGCTACYGCCCGGCCAGAGCGCACGGTTAACAGACCCAGGTCTAGTCTCCAAGCAGTGCAGCCTAACGGGCAGCAATTCAAACTGGGGCTGAAGCTGCCCTTTTTGTGGCATAATATTTTCAATGTGCTGAGCTGGTGGGTGTGCTTGTGGGGCAYGTTGTGAGAGGTTCAGCTAGGAGCCGTGCTGGTGGCACAACGTTACCTGCTGCCTGGTCCCGCTGCGTGCCGCGCTTTAATTGATTTTGGCAGATGCTGCCCGCCGTACCTGCTGCGGGAGCAGACCTTGCCTCTTGCCCTGTTGGAAACCCGAACTCTCTGCACTGAGCCTGCAGAAGGGCAAATATAGCCAGTGGGGGAAATGTGGTGTGTATGAGAGAAGATCGTTTCGGGGAGCTGGGGACAAACCTGGACCYTAACACATCCTTCCACTTCCCTCATCGCTTCTGGGAGCAGCTGGCAGATGTGTCAGCTTAGGACGTGTCACACTGCAGGGAAGCTTGGAGTATCGATCACCAGTTAAGAGGAAATCTGGAGCCTTTCTTGATGAAGGAAGCACGTTGGAAAACCTTGTGTTCAAGCACGCAGGGCTGTGCGCGTTGTCCTACCTGCTCTGTGGCTGTGCTCACTGCTGTAGAGAAGCTTTTGACAGAGCTCTCRGGCTGGGAGTTAAATGATATCCAGAGAGACCTGTTGATACAGGCTGGTTCTTCTCCTTGCCCAGAAGCTGCCTGAAACAGCACTCTGGGCTTTAGGTAGAGGAGAGCCAGCCAATGGATCACCCATTAAGGCCACAAGCGCCCAGGACAGTCGAGGAGGACCAGGAGTGTCCCCGTTCGGTAGTGCTGCAGCGCAGATGAAGCTGGCTGGAGCAGTGGGGCCAGGCACAACTTGCTGTCCTGTCCATGCTGCAGCAACGCGCGGCAGAGAACTTGCCGGCCCAGGCTCTCCTTCTCGGGGAGACGTATGCCGTGGCCACGCGGTTGAGCACCGCGTCAGGTCCATCCTCCTACTCCTTTTGAGTCTTATGATCACGAGATGGCTCCTTGCTCCCAAAGGCCCTGCACTAGAYGTTTGCAGTTCCATCTGGGCTTGAACTTAAGTCCTGGTGAACTTCGCCTGAATTGTGTGTGACGCTGGTTTCTCCCTAGGCGTGCAGTTCTTCTGTGGGAGTGGTTATTCCAGTAAGCCCCAGTGCGGATGGCGTTTCAGCAGGATGAAGGGGCCGTCCTTGGGAACATTTCTTCCTCTGTGAAAACTGCCTGGCTTGTCTAAGCTGCTTTTCCATGCTAGAAGTGCATTGGTGTTGCAGCTTTAAGGAACCAACGTGGTTAAAGCAGGACAGCGTCCCGGACTGGTGCTCCGCACCCCAGCGAGAGCAGCTGGGTTGCAGGTGACTTAAACCTTACCCTGTTTTCTAGAGGCAGTTGTACACCGAAGACAGCACAGTAGCAGGACAGGTTGGGAAGCGCRCGATCCTTCGCTGACGCGGCCGAGCCAGCCCAAGGGCCCTGCGCAGGGCCGTTACGCCGGCCGAACGGCTTGTCTTGCGGGTGAGGGTGACCGTGGTGCAAAGCGCAGCCCTGCCAGGGCCTTCCTGCGTGCGACGGGCGCGCCAGCCCTCGCACGCCGTGACGTCTCTGCCACAGCTGTGGCTGGGCGCTGGAGTCCGGCTCTCTGCGTTGCTGCCGTGGGCAGAGTAAGTTTTGTTCCCCTTTGGCAGGTCGGCTTGGCCTGCAGACCAGAGGGTGCAAAATATGTCAGATTTGCCAAAAGCAATTTTGCCCAAAAAGAAATGCCGAGCAACAAGATTCGCTATTTACGTATGGATCCAGGGGATCATGTTTTGATGCGACTACTACTGTGGTTTTGATGGGCTGCTTAGTGGCTGGAGCTTCCCAGTGCCCAGACGCTGTCAACCTGCATCACCCGCGAGGGCCCTGCAAGGCGGCAGGAGGGGGGCACGCTGCAGGCTCCCCGCTGTCCTGCCCGGCGTAGGTGCTGCTCACAAAAACACCGCATCTTTGCAGAGGTCTTGTGGACTCGCTCCAGAGAGCGAGAGCGGCCGTCYGCGCCGCTGCGGGCACGCCGGCGGGGGGGATCCGTGCGCTTCGCTGTGCCCACGTTGCTTTGCGGTGGGAGCATCGCAGGGGCTCGGCGCGATGGTCTGGGCGAGCTCCCGCCCGGCGGCAGCTGAGCCGCGGAAGGGGCTCCTTGTGCCCTGGAGCTCCCCGTGCAGGTCCCTAGCGGAAATAGGCTGAAGCTAGTTTTGTGCTTCTCGTGTAAAGATGAAAGAAAGCACAGGAGAAACAGCTTCTGAGAGGCTTAAAAGTATCATCAGGCTTGCTTTCCCTCCGGAGAAGGGCACAGGGCCAGCATCTTGCTCTTTAGGGATCTCTCTTAATAAGTAAACAGGATATTGCATTAGGAGTGACTGAGTCTGCTAAGACCCAGCAGAACAGCTCTGCAGACCACGAGTGTCCGTCCTTCGGCCCGGTGTGTGCTGGGCTCCGCTGTCTCCTGCCCCGTCGCCCCCGTGGCCGCCTCTAGCTGCTGGTCGAGGTGGCGCAGGCGCTTCCTGCAGCGTGCTCGAGCCCGGCTGGGGGACGCGTCCTTCCGTCCAGCGGCTCCGTCCGTCACTGAAGAGCTTCGCGCCAGCCTGGCTCGTCCTTTCGGCCACGGGCCTGGTCCCCCAGGGCTCAGCGGCGTTGGAGCGACCGTCTCGGCTCTGCGACGGCCCGGGGTGGCTCTGCTGCAGGTCCCTCCCGCTCGGGGCTAGGAGAGGTGTCTGGAACCGTGCTGCCCTGTCCCGGGCCAAGGAAGGTGCCCTGGGTGCGCGCTGCTCGCGCCGCTGCCTCCTTGCAGCTCCCCCGTTCGAGGGGGGAGTCTGACRGTTATCTCCGCAAGCTGAGGAACAGGAGAAGGCTGCTCTTGGGAGGAAAGCTGCGGCCTGCGCTGCTGCGGCGGCGTGCGAGCGGCTAGCGGGGCAGGTGGGCAGTGTYGGCTCTTGGGTTGCCGCCTGGGTTTTCTCGCTAGCGGCTTAGATTCCTGGGGGAGAAAGGCCTGGATGTATTGAAAGACGTTACGTGATCAGAGAGCGGCGTTCGAGCGGTAACGGGAGATGTGCTAAAGCCGTGGGCTCAGCTGGCTCGCGAGGCGAAGACGCGCTCTCTGGCGGGTCGCTGCCTCTGGGCGAGGACTCGGGCAAGCTCGGCTCCTCCGGGCAACGCCGGCAACCGCGGAGGTGAGCCGGYCCAAGGCCTCGCGGTTCCTGTGTGTGCAGGCTGCATTGGTTGGCTGCTGTCGGAAGACTAAGTCCTCTTTTTTTTTTTTCTTTACACCCTGGTGAAGCTAAAAAGAGCACAGCTCAGGCTGTAGCTTTGTAGGTCACTGAAGGAGAAGGCTGGCTCTGCAGTGCCTGGCACTAGGAGCRCCGGGGGTTTTCCTCACCCTGGRAGTGCTCATGCAGCCACAGCGCTGCTGTAAACATTACAGGGAGCATCCCGCTTTTTTCCTAGGCTTTTAAGGAAAGCTGCCACAGTGCTACAGTTTGAAGCTGGGTGTCTGGAACATATTGCTTATGACCTCTGAGAAGAAACACTGGTCATTAAATACACATGTCCTGGCGAGACCGTATGGCCGTTTGGGCTTTGCTCAGTTCCTCGAGCTGTCAGCAAGCTTCTCCGTGATGGCCACCTCGTAATCATGCTCTTCAATACGCTTGTGCCCTGATTAGATTTTCTGCCACCTTGCAGGAAGCTGCTCAGAGAGGCAGAAAGGGCAGGCTAGAAAAGCGGGTTAGGGTTAGAGCTCAGGGAGGAAGGGATCTTGTTGTCGGTGCTTGCTGGAGCCTTGTCTTCGCCTGGCTGAGCAGCTGCACGTGGAGGTGGTTGGGCTCCCCGGGCACCTCTCTGCCGCCACGCATCGTGCTTTGGCCTCCCTGGCTCGCTCGCCCGGCCTGSGGGTGGTGCGGCAGCAATGCCCGCTCTGGCCGTCTCCTGGGGTCCGGGGCTGCCCTGGCCCTGCCCCGGCGCGCCTTGCGCGAAGGCCTTTTGCTGCGGTGGGCGCAGCCGGGGTGCGTCTTTCCTGCTCGGTCGGGGCCGCTGAAAAGGCGCTATGCAGGCAGCACTGTCCTCCGCGGGCGTACCGACCCGGCCGCGGCGAGGTGGGGACAAGAGCAGGCACGGCCGGCCCTTCAGCGCTGGAGCGGGGGGGGATTGAGCCCCCCCCCCCCATCAGCCCTGGGCATGCGACCTCGGTCCTGCCGATGACTGGTGGTCGTGCATCGGCCGTCGGGTGCAGCACCCGAGGACCGGGTCCCAACCAGAGCCCCTGGCCCCTTGCGCGCTCCCAGGGGCGGACGGGTTCGGCTTGGTGGACAAGACTGCTCTGCAGCAGTGGTGCCGCTTCACTCGCTTGCTGTCTCCTTTCCAACAGCTTCGGTGGGATAAGACKGCTTCTGCCCCACGTGGCTTAGAAGAATTGTTGCTTTCTTAGCAGTAGTGAAACCTCTGAGCTCATTGCCACAAGGAAGAGAAAGGTAAATTTTCTGATGCTTAAAGCTGGAAGTAGGAGCTGGAAAGCTCATCCTAACTCAATGAGTATATTTAGAGGAGATACTCTGACTTTGCTCCTTCCCCACAAAGTTTATACTTGAGGGTCAGTGGAAAGATGTCCTGCCTTCCCTTCCGGGGCAGGTTTGCATATGATTTGCTGGTTGCTGTTGGAGGAGCCTGTCCTTAGCTTGGGCACCTCGTTCCTATTTTTGGTCCTGTAATGCTGCAGCTGAGGCCGTTTGTGGAGCAGCTTCCATCCTCGTAACACCCCCCCCCCCATACCTGGGAACTGCACTGGTGACCTGCTGCTGCCCCACATCTTGGCCGTGGCCTGACGTGAAGGGACAGGACCCCCTCACCCCCCCCCCCAAACCGCGGGTACTGATGTGCCGGCAGCGCACCTGCACCGCCTGGCTGCTGCCCGGGCCGAGGCCTGCCTGGCCATGCCCTCGTTCCTGCCCGGGGCTGGGGCCGCAGCGGTGGGCCACCTCCGTCACCTGCCGCCTCCCTCCAGCCGGCAGCTCTGCGCAGGTGCCGCGGCGCGGTCGGTGGCCGACGTCTTTCCAAGGGCTTCYCTCCTTGCAGGACGGCCCTGAGCAATGTCGAACGACCCTCCGCCACCCTACCCCGGGGGCCCCTCGGCACCGCTCATCGAAGAGAAGCATGGCCCGCCTCCCACGACAGGTACCGGGGCGGCGGCGGCCCTCTGCCCCGGCGCTGCTGAGCGGCCGGGAGCGCGCGGTTCCCTGGGGAATGCCCTGGCCACGGCCTCTCCCTGCAGCGCTGCCCAGCCG
>NW_028186374.1:360113-374176 GCF_003343005.1 Rhea americana | reverse complement strand
GCCCCCCCCTCCCTGCGGGGCTCAGCCCTGCTCCTGCCCGGTTCTCTGACCGCTCAGCTTAGCCGCCGTCTCCCTGCGAGCACCTGCCGCCCTGGCTGCTGACTCGGCCTTTCCTTGCAGACGGCGTCTCCCCTGCTGCGGGCCAGCCCCAGGCGGCCCCCGTCCCCCCGCCTGAGTTTGGGCCCCCTCCCTACGAGCCGCCCTCGCAGCCAGGCTTTGTGCCCCCCCACATGCCCACAGACGGCTCCGGGCCCTACGTGCCGCCCGGTGAGTACGGCCAGGGGCCGCGTGCGGGAGGGCGAAGYGGTGGGGGGACGAGGACCGGGGAGGGGGCTGGGGCTGCTGTTCAAGGCTTGCAGCCAGGCTCCTCGGGGAGGGGGGGACGGGCGGGACCATGCAGCCCCCCCCCCAAAGCCTTTAACCAAGGCCGTGGTGTGGCAGCGCGGCATGGACCCTCCCCGGGGAGGAGCCGGCCTCGCCTGCCCCGCACAGCGGTCGTCACCTGTGCCCGTCTTTTGTTCACAGCTGGTTATTACCCCCCGCCGGGGCCTTACCCCCCCATGGGCTACCACCCTGCCCCAGGCCACTACCCTTCTCCTGGCGGCCACACAGCAACCGTGCTTGTCCCGTCGGGGACTACCACCACGGTGACCGTGCTGCAGGGGGAGATATTCCAGGGCGCCCCAGTGCAGACGGTGTGTCCCCACTGCCAGCAAGCCATCACCACCAAGATCACCTACGAAATCGGGTTCATGAGCTTCCTTCTCGGCTTCCTCTGCTGCTTCGTCGGGTAGGTGCTGCGGGCAGAGCGCTGGGGCCCTCCCCGTGCGCCGGCTGGCTGACGACAGCCGCGTGCGGCAGGTCTCGCTCTGCGCCGGGGCCCGGTGGCCCCGCGCAGGGTTGGCCAAACCATTTGGCATGGTGGGGGACCCGCTCCCTAGCCCACGTCACTCTGAGGGCCAGCGGGGCTGCCACGTGCCCTGTGCCGTTACTGGGGCAGCGCACGACTTCCTCGGCCAACAGCGCTTGGACCCCTAGTCTCCTGGAGGGGGAAGAGATTGGTGGCACCTTGAAGGCTTTCAGCTGGACTTTCCCCCTCCCTCAAACTGGTTTGGGATTACWGGAGTGAGTCCAGCAAGGGGCTACTAAAATGATTAAGGGACTAGAGCAGCTCTCCTACGAGAAGGGCTGTGAGAGCTGGGCCTGGTCAGCCTGGAGAAGGGAAGCCCAAGGGGTGGCTCTTACCAACGTCTGTATCTGACAGGCGAGCGCAAAGAGGATGGGGCAGAGGCTTCTTGGAAGACTCCAGTGACAGGAAAAACGGCAACGGGCACGAACTGAACCACAGGACGTTCTGCCTGAATACAAGGAAAAACTTTTTGACTGGATGGGYGACTGAGCACTGGAGCATGTTGCCCAGAGAGGTCTCCATCCTTGAAGATACTAAAAAATGGTCTGGCCAGAGTCCTAGGCAGCTTGCTCTGGGTGACCCCTGCTTGAGCAAGGTTGGGGATATGTGTGTGTGGGGCGAGGAGGCTGGACTAGATGCTGGCTAAACGTTCCTTCCAACCTCAGCCAGCCTGTAGTTGCTTACTGCTAAAGGGCCAGCTGCTTCGTGCTGCCTTGCACAGCGGTGCAGGCCAGGGTTGGCCTCCCAGCAGCAGCTACTTGCCTCTCTTGCCCCGAACCCCTCTGGCTCAGGAGCTAACCCCAAGCGTGGGTCTCCCCTGCTTTCCCTCAGGTGCCCAGAGGCCGTGCGCCACGGGCTGGCRCTGGGTGCCTGGGCTCACAGCTCTGCATCTCCCTCTGCTCCAGGTGTGATCTCTGCTGCTGCCTGATTCCTTGCCTGTTTGATGACTTCAAGGACGTGACACACACGTGTCCCAACTGCAAGGCCTATATCTACACGTACAAGCGCATGTGCTAACAGCACCCCAGGAGCCTGAGCCACCGGAATGATACCAGCTCCTCTCCTGCTGCCATCCTAGTCTATGCGTGCGCAACACCCCTTCGCTTAAACCACTGGTGGTGCGTATGTGTGTGCCCCCCGCCCCGATTCCCTATCGCTCAGCGCTGTGACCACCTACCCTGGGCTCCGGTCGTTGCTGTGAACGATTCGAGTGGGGACACTGGGTCCGGGTGCACAGCGGCCGCGGGCTGAGCTCCCGCTGCCCTGCAGCGCAGAAGCAAGGCCCCACGCCTGTGCCCACTCCAGGGCAGCAGTGAGGCCCCGCTCGCCTGGYGCACGCTGGCAGAGGCTGCTGATGCTCCCCTGCACCCCGCCCCCAATCCAACCACTTCTCCACGTACCTGCAGTGGGTTGTCAGCCTGTGAGGATGAGGAGGCAGCTGCGCAGGCAGGGAACCACTGCAGGCAGGCCTGCTGCGCCCAGGCAGGTGCCCAGCCCTGAGTCACCTGCYGCTCAGCGCCAGGAAAGGGGGAGGCCAGAGCTGGCCATGGGGTGCRTTAGGACACTGACACCATCACCTCAGCTGTGCCCCAATTTGGAGGGGGCCTGGTGGAGGTGCAGTAGGACAGACCTCCTCCAGGGAGGCAGAAGGCTTAGGGCTGTGCATGCCAGGCTCCAGCATGGGTCCCCTGCTGCTGGCTCACGGCAGGCTCTGGCCAGGTCAGTGCAGAGCTGCTTCCCAAAGAGAGGCACAGAGCCACCTTCAAGGGGCAGGGTGCAACCACAGCGCTGCACCGTTAATCTGTTTTAATCCAGCATAGCGATCCTGCCAGCGCAGCCACCAGCCTCACACCTGGTGGCCACTGCTGCTCAAGCCACATGCGCCTCCTCCCAGCCCCTGCAGCTGCTGTGGCTGTTTGGAGGAGTGAAACCCCTGGCTGTTCCTCATCCACCCTACAAACCATTAGCAAAAAAATGAATTCAGTATGTTGCCACATACACACAGCACCATAGAATAGAGGAGTTTGTTACCAGACTGCAGCTGGCTCATACTCTAAACCAGCTCTGGGGCAGATCTCTGCCCACCCACCCCAGAGCCCTCTCCCTCCCTCCCCCCAAGCCCAGCAGGGGCTGTGGGCACACACCCAGCAGCACCCATCCTGCAGTTACCATGGATGCACCTGATGGAGGCCCTTGTTGCATGTGAGTGTAGGGGGTTACTTTTAATTGCACCTCACACCAGGCAAAAGGAGCAGGGCAAGCACGCAGTGAAACATGCTGCCAGCAGCACAGTGCTGGATGAGGGCAGGAGGGCCCAGGAGCCATTTTTCAGCATCTGTGCAGCAGCTCCTCCTCTGCCTTCCTCCGGCACCCTGCTCCTGCAGCCAGGGCAGCTGGAGCAAGCAGGCCTCCTCCCAGCAAAGCAGAGTCGGGGAAGAAGCTCTGCATAAGCAGGTTTGCAAATGGTCTGGCCTGCACAGGCAGCTGCTGTTTGCTTGGAAAGAAAACTGTGGCACTCATCCCACTGTATGTAAATAAATAACAGACCCTGAACTCAGCGTACATCTTTTCTTCTCACCCTACTCCAGGCCCATTGTAGAGCTGAGAATAAAGAATGATTGTATGGGCAAGGGCACGGGGTGCCAAGCACTGGCAGAAGTACAGGAGCTTCCCAAGGCCTCAGTGTGGAGGCAGGGGTAGGCARTAGGCCCTTTGCCTGCTTTGCCTCAGGTAACCCCTCACCCTGCCCCRAGCACTCTGCCAAAAAAGGAAAAAAAAAATACCCCCAGGAGGCTGGGCTGGAGGGAGGCAGAAGGGGGCATGCGTTACCAGGGCCCAGCACCGCAAGGGGGCGGCTGCAAGGGCAGAGGCACACGCAGTGACACTGCCTGGCTTAACCAGACCCTGCAAGAGGAGGCAGCAGGCGCTTACTGCGGCTTTCGCACCCCACAGGAGCTTGGGGGGAGGAGGGGGGGAAACCACTTAAAATAAATAAAACAAAACACTGAGGGAAGCAGCAGAGAAGGTGAAAGCTAAGGACAGGAGTGGCTCTGTGGAAGCAGCATGGGTCAGTCTGACAAGRGAAGTCCGAAGAGGATGAGTAGAACAGCGTGGGAATCTTTTAATCCATCATCCTGCCTCTCCAGCCTTCCACAGCCCCCATGTGTGCCCATGCCAGGGCCCAGCTGCCTTGTTTTCTTCCACATAAGGATGCACTTTTGGCCTTCCCCTGCTGCAGCATAGCAACTTTTTATTCCAGTCAAGGCTTCAGCAAAATCAACATTGCACAATAAACATGTCACCTTCATACCCCACCCACACATTTGGTCCTGTCTCCTCATCCAGGGAGAACAGCCCTCCCTCTAACCATCCTGTAAGAGGGCAGAGTCCTTCCCCCAGCACAAGTTACAGTTGGTCCCCAGGACACCAGAGCAAGCAATACATTCCCTCTGTGAACTAACAACCTTGTGGCATAGCCACTGTATCATCACAGTATCTCCCCCAGTTTCTCATGATAAGAAACTGAGTGCTCTACACCGAGAAGACTGATGACACCTCCCTGGGTTGCAGTCCAGGGCACAAAACTCCCTATGGAGACCACTTCCAGGAAGGAGATGGAAAGCCAAGCATGTGAAGCCTTTGCCAGTACAGGACACAACATATGTAGCCTTAAAAGTTGCCCCAGTCTGAACAGAGTAGTGCTGACTTGGAGTTCTCATGCCCACTCAATCCTGTACCCTAGTTAGCTAAGACATTACAATACAGTGCTTGCATTGCTGGTGTGCAGAAAGTCCTGGACAGTCCCTCTGGATTCTGTTTATTGTCTTACTTGCACCCTGCAGTCAACTCCACCAGTAGCAAGGGAACAGTCTGAAGAACAGGGTGCATCTCTCCTTTTGCCACCATCTAGAGCTGCAGACTGTTCTTCCCATCACATTACGTACCATGCTGCAACTCCTGCTGCCACAGCAACACAAGCTGCAAGGATCAGCTGCACTATGGGCTGCTTTGCCAACGCCATGGCAGCATGATAGGGACAGCCAGGTCCTGCCTTGCCAGCTAGAACACAGAGAGTGCCATTAGTGCTGCAGTATAGATAGAGCAAAGGATTGGCAACTCTGTCATTGCCCCAAACCTACCTAGTTTGTCTGCATAGTAAGGGCATTTACGTAGGTCTCCTTTTCCATCATGGACTGGGACGCCTCCATCTTGGGCTTCTTCCATTAGTGACATGCCAATCTTGTCCAATTCATCAAAAACCTGTAAGTGGTCACAGTGAGTGCGTGAGGCAGGCAAAGCCGTACAGCTTTCACCAAGATCAGTGGAATATCTGGAGAACAGGAAAAGAGTCATTTCTACCTCCAGCCACCCAGATAGCAAGCAGAACATCTGCTTCCGTTTCAGAAAGCCTTGCAGGCAGACACTTGGTGAGATCTAGCACATGCTATGGCTCTGCAAAGGCCCAGCCCATACCAAGAGCACCTCAGGTCAGACCTCTGTGCCCAGCAGGGAGACATGGCACGACCCTACAGCTTGCCTTCTAGCGTGCTGCGGATGCAAGATGAGGCAGTGAGCTCTCCTCTCCCTGCTGCCAGACCTTCTCTAGGAAGCCACTGCTGCTGTTCAGAGCAGCCCCGCTCCAGCTCCACTGCCAGGGACTTCGGTAAGGCTCCTGACACAAAGAGGCCTGCTACACCCCCATCGCTTTCTGACCAGCTTAAACCAGAAACCTGCTAGAGGCACAGATTAAAACTTCAGTCCAGTGACAGACTGTGCCCCTCTTCCCAGGGCAGGGTACAGCTCAGTCATTTCATGCAARATGAGCAATGGGGGGAGGAACAGAGGCCACGGGCTACAGACGTTTTTGCCCATTGGCCAAAAAACTCAGACTGCCAGGTGAGACAGGAGTTATACTATCACCAGGAAGGGGCAATGTTAAGATGACAGCACAAGAGCAGGCATTTAGCCTAAAACTGCCCCAAAGTGAGAACTCTGCTCTTGCCACTGCTTTAGAGTCACCTAGCCCATGGAAATTTTATAGTCCAAGATGTCTCCATTTAGTCCTAATCAAAGGTTCAAGCACAGCATTGATGCATGGGGAGGAATTTCTACCCAATACTTGTCAGGTGTCCAGAAGGCAGCAAAGGAAAGAGCTATTCAGACCAGTCCCACACAAGACAAGAGCAGAATCCTGCTGCCCCCCAGTGGAGGGGACCCTGGTGGTCTCAGACCCAAAACACTTCCCAGACAAGCAGTCTGACTGCATTAACCTGTGCCCAGGAGCTGGTGCAAAGCTGAAGGCAGCAGCACCTACACAGGTATAGCGACTCAAGGGATTTAGTACCTGCATGTTAAATCTGAAAGCCCTGTTGGCCTCTTCCACAATTCTTTCCTTAGTGTTCTTGTCCAAGTCTAGAGCATTCATCCTTGCTCTGTAGAGCTGCTTGAACTGTTGTGCATTGGAAATGTTTTCAAACATGTAGAACTGGATCCCTTCCTCAGTACTGGGCAGCTTCAGGGCCCTCTGGGCTACCTTCTTCAGCACCTGGCCACCTGAGAGGTCCCCCATGTAGCGTGTGTAAGCATGGGCCACTAGCAGCTCTGGCTCATGCTGTCCCACATGATGGATTCTGTCCACATAATTCTTAGTTGCTTCTGAACACTGGATCTTCTCTTTCCAGTCTTCTCCATAGAAATACTCCATGTCTTTGACCAATGCTTCTCTCCGGTAGAGTTCTTGAGGGAAATACAGAGGGGCAAAGACGGGGTTGTCTTTGTTGCGATCCATTTCCTCTTCCAGAGCAGAGTACGTGTAGTAGAGCGCCACAGTAGCAAGCTACGGACAAAGCACAGCTAACATGAGAAGTTACTCACTCGATCTGCACATCAGGCCTTCTGCACCTTGTGACGTCCTTCCCAGTATGGAGTTTGGGTCCACACAGAGGAAACCCCAAGGCTCTGCACAATACCAGCCTGGAGACTCCATACCAAACCTGTATTGCCTGAAGGACCAGAGGTTCTTTTCTGCCTAGCTTTATTATAAAGTTGCCTCCAGAGCATGGGCTGAAGATTACTGGTCTAACATTGCTGACTACAAGCTCTGTGCCTTCTATCAGCTTGGGCAGGGCACAGGGACTGACTTCTCACAGGAGATACAAGAAGCACCAATACCCTACTGCCACAGGCAACTACTGCTGCATATGGGCTAAGACCTTCAGGATCAGGCAGCACTGCTCAGACCCCAAAATCCCATCTCTCCCATACATAAGAAATAACAATGTGACCTGACACCTGTGAAAGCAAGACCAATCTCCAGGGGATGGGACTGGCACCATAGGCCAGCCAAGATTTTATCCCTTTGAGACTGCCCATGTCATCAGTACCCTTGCAGCAGCCACAGCTGCTTGTCCTTGAGCAGTCAGTAGATGTGTGGCCAGAAGCCTAGCACCTATATCTAAAAACAAACTTGTGGTAGGCCCAGCATGTTCCTCAGCATCTGGTTCTCAGCTGTAGGACACACTAGATGGGATCCCTTGATGAGTTTTGACTACTAGAAACCCACCCTCAACAAACACAAGCCAGTGGTGCTCAGCTTCCATAGGCCTTCAGTCTGCATCAGTCACCAGATGTATCAGTAAAGAGCTTCTCTGCCAAGAAAGCAGAGCAGCACTCACCTTGAAAAGCTCCTTTTTGATCCGTCCTTTCAGGAAGTCTTTGACAAACTGAGTATTCTCTGCACGATCATGGGATTCCTTTGTCCCTTCCTTCAGCAGCTCGGAGAGGTCGGTGGGACTGCAGGCAAAACAGGAGATCTCCACTGATGCAAACTTCCACACACAGCACTGAGTTTGTCCCTGCTGTGCTATGAGAACCCAGTGTTCTCAATCTCAGGCAGTCTGGAGCACACAGGGGCAGGCAGTCTGTCCCAGGCACCTGACATTGCCAGAAGCTCTCAGGGAAAGATAAGGCCAGGCCCACAGGCTAGAACTGGCACCATCAGGAAGAAACAGCAGGACAGCAGCACTCAGAGGCTTCTCCTGCACACACAGAACCAACCATGCATGGCCAGACTTGCCATTTTAAGAGGCTTGGTGCTTAGCATGGGCTCAGATGCAGGATGCTGAAGTAATTACCAAGGATCCTTTGATCCTGGAACCATTACTTTTGCCACTCATCCATGCAAGCAGCAACAATAACATCAAAGGAGACCTTGATCATATCAAGAACCACCACAGGGGCAGTTGTAAAGGGCACAGGAGCCTTGCTGGCACTCATCTTGGAGAGGCAGAAAGGCTCACATAGGAGCAGGTGCACACACAGGCAAGACCTTGGCTTTTACAATCAGGTTATCAAGGACAGTCAACTGCTGGGGAGAGATGGAATCCAAACAATGAAACAGGACATCTTTGAAAAGCTTTTGTCCTAAATTACACAGCTTTGGGAGATTTCTACAAGTTCTCCATCTAAGACCTTTGATCTTAGACAGCCACTGCACCTACCTGGAGTTTGGCACAGAGTTACCAACATCTACATTCACATGAGATTGTGTCCAGTGCAGCTTACATAGCTCTTTCARCTGGTTTGGTGTGTTCATATTAATTGTAAAATTGGACTTTGAACACTCTAGACTCATGCTACCATCAGGTTAGAGAAAACCTGAATATGACAGGAGAAGCAAGTGTCACTTCTCATGAAGTTGAGCCTGTTAAATCAAACAGAAATCAGCTAGCCTAAGTGTTTTGAGAAGGACCCTACTCTCACCCGTTTTCAAGTCTGAAGCTTTTGCTTTTAGAGCACGTTTCAGTGAGTGAATGGGAAAGCACAAGTACATCATGTTCACCTGCACACCATTATTCACTGTATGGATGGAAAATTGAACAGCTCTTGTACCTTTGAAGAGTGTGAAATAACTGTGTTCTTTAGGACATCRTTTTAGAGCATCAGTTCCAGTCTCTGTAGGAACAGATGCAACTACATATTCCCCTCAAGTGCTGAGCAGCCCAAGGCCCAGCCAGACAGGTTCTTGTCTCAGCTTATTCAAGCTGTTCCACATCCACTTTTCAATTCAATCCCACACACACTGCAGAGGGGTTACAGAGAGACATAAATGAGCAAGAAGATTATAGAACTTGATTTTACCAGTGTTTGAATTTGCCTTTTAAACTAGTATCTGGGAAGAGATTCTTGCATAAACCTTTGGGTGTTCTGCAAAGGCAAGTGACGCAGCTCACCAGAGCAGAGTTCACCTCCGGAGTCATCTTTCAAAATAAGGAGCTGCTATCACATGATGCACTGTCCAGTAAGCCATAAAAGGCTGGTTCACCTTGGCCAGGAAGGGATAAACACAACTATCAAGTAGTCAAAGCATTTCTGAAACGTGAATTCAATGGCACAGACTGAGAAGCAACTCCCTGTTGTTAGCCTCAGCCAGACACTTCTTTCCCATCCCTCCCACCTTTCCTGTGKACTTTAATACACAGGAACTTGATTTGACCACACACCCATTTCAGTCACCTATTATAGTCATTCACTCCTTTGCAGATGAGGTAAAGGTTTACTCTCTTGCCCAGGGACTTCCCTGTCTTGGCCCAGGATCTGGGCCATGTTGTAGGACAGGGCCAGCAGGACTCACCTGACATTGTCATCTTCTGTTTCCTCATAGTGTAAGTTCTCCCCTTCTTCTCCCCCCTCCGAGCCCTCCATAACTGATGACATGGCTCCCCAGCCCCAGCCAGCTCAGTGCTGCAGACTAGGCAACCTGAAAGGCAAAATTAAAGAGGAATCTTAGAGGGAAAGCTACCTTAACAGGGGGATTAGATGGGTAGGAAGTGCAGAGCAGYCTAAGAGAGCCTCAGAGTTGCATCACCACACAGAGTAGCAAGGAGCAGTCCTCTGCCATCCTCACTGTACACCAAAGCACTTGCAAGTGAGCAGTCTTGCTTATCCAACTCATCTATTCCAGAAGAACCTCACAACACTAACACCCACCTCACAAAATATTAACTTCAGAGGAGACCTACAATACATGAAGCAGCCTGAATTAGGTTTCCCTTCAGGACAGGCCCTGGCTGAAGAGGGCCTGAGACTCCCATGTTAGTAATCTGCACTGAAGCTGAGCAAGCTGCTTTCCACTGGTGCCGCCAACTCTCTCCTCCAGTGTTAGACTGGAAGAAGAAKAACTGCAAAGAGGAGCACCTTTGCTCCAGAGATGCCATTTCAATCAGCATTACTTCTGCAGCAGTATGGAGCCTCCCCAGAAAGATGCAGCAGTGAATTAGGCAAGTTAAGCTCTGAAGGCAGACAGCTCCTAGGAGAAAGCAATCTCCCCTACAACCATGTACTTGAAGAGGAAATTGCAAARCAGGGGCAGATTCTACAGCTCTGCCTTTCCTGGGCTGTACTCCATGAGAAGACAAAGCAGATACTGCCATCTGAACTGAGTGAGCTGCAGAGAACGCTCCTGCTACCACCTCTCAAACACTTTTCCTCCCTAACAGATTTTACTTTAAACCCCAGAAGTAACTGGGATCTTCCCTAACAATCCAAAAGGAAAAASCTCCTCAGATGTGGCAGGAGGCACAAGAAGCTCCCAGATCCAGGAGCAAGACACCTGGCTTATACCAGGTGGATCCCCTGGTTAAGCCATAAATCCAGCAATCACATCTATAAAATGGAGCCAGTAATCAGCTTTGTGTTGAGCAACATCACCAACTTACAGGCAAGCTTGCCAGGTAAGCACAGAACAGAGCTTCTGGCTGATGCTTCAGAACATGCTTGCTCTAAAGCAGCTGTCCCTCGTGCTCCCCCTGATTCAAGTCTCCCCAGGTGGGCTGCATCTGCAGATGCACTGCTCAGCCTGTGCTTGGAGGCTGAGAGAACAGTAAACAAGATAAGGAGCTGACAACATGCCAAGCTAGCTCACATGAAGCCACAGCTGGCAGATCAGTTGCTGCCTCCCAGCTTACAATGCACTAATGCAGAAGAGCTCCAGTTATAAATTAACTGCCCTCCAGTTCTTCGTGTCAGGGTTTCTAATCCTCTTTGTTTTCCAGCCACTCTCACTGCCCTCAACCCTCCTGCAGAGAAGGGCCCTGCAGAGAAAAGCCTGGAGTGCCAATAGCACACGTCCCTCAGCGCAGTACAGCTAGTCCCTCTGACTCAGAGCCCAGCACCCAGTTTTGGGAGCACATGATCACAGGTGACACCTTCTCCCTGGTAATGTAGTCTTTGGGCTCACCAGGAAGCAGCCTCCCTCAAATGGGAGCACTGATGAGGACCTCACAGGACTAAAACATTATCTCATGAGCTAGCCSAGTTCAGCAGCAAGATTCAATAGATGTGACAGCTGTACCACCCCACCATACATCCCTACAAAGCCAGCAGATACAGACACACAAGGACAAAGACAGAGATATTTGAGAAAATCAAGCTTAGGTGCTATACCATCTCTGATCATCCACCAGCTCTAGAACAGCAAGTGTTTAGAATAGCTACTGGGTCAGCAAACAGTAGCTACCTCCACATACTACACAGCTTCAGTCAGGCTTCCACTATCAGAAAACACCCATCCTGGGGGGTGGGGTGGGGGGAAGGAAGTAGAGAAGCTAAATGACCTGCTCAGGTTCAAGAAGTCAGCCATGGGCACAACTGGGAGCAGCTGSCTTGCCCTGCAGCACAGCAAGGCAGCCAGGCTTCTACCACCACAGGCATACAGGGCTTCATAACACCTGGCTTTYTCTTCAGCTTACTTCTGGCCTGGCTCTGCTCAAGAGATGCCAATTCCAAACTTAAACTAGATGAACTAGTTCTGATTTGTCTCATACTCCCAGAGAGCTGGGATCCCGGAGGTAGGGCGTGCTACTGCCACAGATACAGACGAGCAGCAAAATTACAGCCATGAAGGGCATTGCACATCCCTTGGAGGGGGCACACAGGTGGAGTATATATCCAACACAAATGAATTCACATCAAGCCTCAGAAACTGCAGTAATTAAGAGCAACAACTGTTATAGGCTCCCAGTGGCCAAGCATACATAGCATGGCTCCTGAAGTCATCTTGGTGCAAGACACTAGGCCTGCAGCTTACTCCTTAGAGCCTTCATGCCTATGTCCAAGAACCATGTCTCAGCACATCCGTGTTTAGCAGCACTCACTAGAACATGCAGCACAAAGCTCCATACAGGGCTTATGATGGAGAAGTATCTAAAGCTATTAGCTCTATAGAGCTACTATTGATCAGAACAGTGAGTTATTGCCCAAGTAGCAGTGGAAGGGGGGTAGCAGGCAAAGTCTCATTTAAGGACTGATGCACACTGACTTGCATGTCTCAGGGTGTGTGTTTTTTTTTTTGGCGGGGGAAGGAGAAGAGGGAGGAAGAGAGGGGAGTTAGTAAAGGAGAGGAGAAGGCTCAGCTTGACATCTTCTCTACAGCAGTACATGCAGCAGTGATGATATCAGCTGCTATAGCCTGAGGTTAAGACAACATAAACAAGAACATAGAAGCTAAAATTTTTCCTGATAGTCTCCAGTACAGATATCTCCCTGAGGAGCTGTGAATTCAAGAGACAAGTCAAAATCTTTTCAGTATTAGGATGTGGCATAAAAACTTGGAGGAAGGGAATCAAAAAGTACTAGAACTCTCACACCACTATAGACTATTGATTTTATTCGAAAACTAGCAACCGAAATCCCAAGATGGTCACTGGTCAGAACACTGGTTTCTTGGGGTATCTGCTCTTCTGAAAGACATAGTGTCCTATGCACTGAAAGGGAGGTTCATGCTGCTGCCTGCCTTTGCTTCATAGGCTGGAACATCACCATGTTTGCTACGAGGCACTCTGCTCATCAAGATCCTGGCTGACGTTCAGAGTAAACACATACCTCTCCAGTCCCCGACAGCACTCTGCACAGGAGGAATCCAACATCTAAAAGAGTCAAGACAGCAAAGCTGGAGAAAGGGAGCAGAGGCTTGTTACCAACAGCTCAGCACTACAAACTTTGCTAGCAATAGTTTTCAAGCCCTCCTAGGAACTACCCCATTCTCATCCAGTCAGCAGTTAGTTTTCCTTATGCATGCTTGCACAACTTTGCATTTGAGGTGAATAGCTGCACTTTTCAGTACAGGAAGTCTGAGATACTTCAATAATCCCTAGCTTTTTGAAGGGCATAAAAGGAGACACTGATGCAGCAGGGAAGCCACAGATTGCAAGTGCCAGCTCTGCCTGGGCACTCTCAGCAGCTCAGTAATTCACAGAACGCCTGCCCAGTATAGGGTTCATGCTTGCATGATACCTCAAGGCATTAGCTTTGCAAGGGTTAGAGCATAAGCCACACAAGTAGCAGCAYACAGCCAGACCTACCCCAACATCCCTGCAGCAGAGACAAAATCCAGATCTCCAGGCTTAACAGCTTCAAGAGCTATCGCAAGTGCAGCTCAGCAATAACATTAGTAGAGCTTCACATCCCCTCCTCCCCCTGGAATAGGTGGCACTGGCTGCTGCTGGAAACCAACACCCACAGCGCAGGTTAGTGCGTTTTCCCTGACGCTGCTCGTTCACCTTCAACCCTAGGTGAACTCAAGACTTGCCCTGTCCAGACAGGGCACAAACATACCTAGTACCTCAGTCTCACGCACCTATTTCTGGTCTAGGGGTCAGTCTAGAGGTCTGCTTTCTCACACCGGCTAGCACGGGTTAGTCAGTCGGGGCTGGCTCCGCGGGGAGCCGCCAACACCCGGGGACGTACCGGGGAGCCCAGGGGCTGGGCACGGCGCGGCGGGGAGCGGAGAGGGGGCAGCTGCTCGGGCCCCGCCGCCCCCCGGCCGCCCCCGAGCAGGGCCTCGGACGGGCGCCCGCAGCCGCCCGCTGTCGCGCGGCGCCGGGCGCGGCCGGGCTTGCACAAGGCGGTTGTTTCACCGGACGCTGGAGCGAGCGGCGACGGCAGAAGGCCTCGGGGACCGCCGCCTCCCCGGCGCTTCACGGAGCTCGGCTGGGACAAGAGCAGGGACCCGAGCGGCCCCCCCGGGCCAGCGAGGGGCCGCAACGCGGGGCGCCCGCCCTCGGCGGCCCGAGCGCCCTTCCCGCGAAGCCGCCGGTGACGGGCAGCCGCCTCGACGCGCTTCCTCAGCGCTCACCCGCCGCGCGGCCGGGAGCCC
>NW_028186374.1:350146-359628 GCF_003343005.1 Rhea americana | reverse complement strand
CGCCGCAGTGGGACCGCGGCCGGCGGCGAGCGGGGCCGGGGTCCCGGCGCGCTGGGTGTACGCACCGCCGTCGCCCAGCTCGCCTCAGCGCTGCGGCTCAGGGCACGGACGTACGCCGCCTCGCTGGGGGCTGCGCTCGGAGCTGCCCTGGCCTCAGCTCGGCGGCTAAATGCACCCAGCGTCCATCATTAGGGCCGGGAGAACGAGGAGGATGTTGTGAAGGTTTTGCCGCACGCTTTGCTTGGCGCGCGAAGCTTCAGTTCCTGCTCGTCTGTGGCCTGGCWGTGCTTCGGAACTCAGATTCAGGCCTCACGTTTCCCCCTTCCCCSCTGTAGTTTCCTGCCTGTATATCCAGCGGCCGCAGGCACCGCTGAATCATTTTTCTGCCACCACGTSTATGTGTTGCCTGTGCAACCCTTTAGTCTGCCTGTACTGTTGGTAGATCCGAGGAGGCATCTCAATTCCCTAATCARTCTGGAGCTATTTCATCGCTCACTCTGTGGGAAAGCAGCAGGAGCAGCGAGGCGCTGAGCGGCTCCTTGGCGGCGCTTGCTCTACCCCTGTGTGAGGTTAATTTGCTCCACAAGAAATGTAAAACTGCTCTACGGTTAGGATTCAGCTCGGGGCACACGAGCCAGTAGTAAGTCTGGAGGCAGGAGAAAGTCGTCCGTGCGTGCGGGGCAGAGGGTCTTATCAAAMACACTAGTGGATTTTCAGATCCTAACAAAACAGGCAGGTGTCCTGGCCAGTAACATCACATACGTGACAGGCTGCACGCAGGCAAGTGGGTGACTATACAGTGAGACTCCAGAGGCTGAGGTCCAGTGGCTTTAGGTACAGAGCCAGAACCTCTGAGGAGAAGCGCTGAGGAAGTGGGTCAGCAGAGCACCAGGGAGAGATGGTTTAGTCCTGAGGCAGAGATACCTGCATAGGAAAAGAGCATACTGCAGAAAAGTAAAACCACGAGCACAACTCCCTGGTGCCCCTTGTGCCCAGGCATACTGCTGCCCAGSCCAAGCCCGGCAGACCTCGTGCTCTCGGCTGGTGCTGGCGGGTTTCTAGACTGGACAGCAGTTCACCAGCCAGCCTGAAACCACAGAAAGCGCTAAGCTGCAGGGGGCTGGCTACCGTGGTGAGTTCCTAAGAATAAATTAGGTATCTCCGGTGTGAGGAGAGCGACACTGCAGCTSAAACCCATCACCTGGTATCATGCAACTTCCTCCATCAATACAGGAGTCTCTTGCRAGGAGGGATTAGGGAGTACTGTGCAGGAAGCAGAGCCATAAACTACTTTGCGTTCGGCTCCTGGTAAACTCTCACCCCGAGGCTCAGGAATTCAGGCAGTACGCTGAGCCCTGCTCGGTACCAAGCAGCACCTTGTATAAGGCAATGTTCCTGACTGTGCCCCGGTTGCTGATGTTCAAAAGCATCAATRTCCAAAGGCTACAGAGAGGTCAAGCACTGCTGCTGAGTGAAAAGAACTACACAAAGTTCTGCTTGTAGTGGCAGAACAGC
This sequence comes from Rhea americana, assembly GCF_003343005.1. NCBI lineage: Eukaryota > Metazoa > Chordata > Aves > Rheiformes > Rheidae > Rhea > Rhea americana. The sequence goes on along the minus strand of NW_028186374.1, from coordinate 358,113 downwards.
TGGGAAAAATGGGGGAGATGCTATTTTTTAAAAGGTTTTATTTGGACATTTTAGAAATAATTAAGTCTCATTAACATACAATTCACTTCTTACTCCCAGTGTTTTCAGAAGGAACATTCAATTCCCACACRGAAAAACAAAAATGATCCTCAAACCTTTAACACCAGGAAGCCCRTCTGCACGGTTTCCGGAGAAAGAGGCTGGCTTCTCCAAGCAGAAACCCAGTGAACAGGAGTAGCACAAATTCAGTAGCTGTGCAGACGCAGTTCCCAGAGAGGCCTCTGGCCACTACCAAGGCAGGCATCAAGTATTACACGCTTGCGCAGCAATTGCCACCACCGCTCCCCAGAGGGGTGGACTAAGGCCTCAGACCGATGGCCTGTGAATGCAGCCCACCGTGCAGGACTCTGCTGCGCGCTGGGACACGGCTCAGGCGGGCAAACAGCAACAGGGAGTTGARGCGCACCAGGCTTACAGCTTCTCTGTGCTACAGGCGCAGACCACAGCCTGGAGTAGGTAACTCAGAGCTTCTAAACAAAGCAGTAGCAGGAAGGGAATGCAAGAGCTTTCATTTTTCTAATTAGTGCTTTGCATGCTCTCAGATGGTTCATTTAGTTTCCTCTGTAAATGGTTTGAAACACTGTATGCACAGAGAAAAGGCAAAATATTTCCCTTCTCTTAAATACACCAAACATCTTCCAGCCTTTTCAAACTACTTCACTCCTCTCCCTCTCCCATGAGCCACTCCTCTGAACACCACCTCCTTCCTCTGCTTTGTCACACACTCTTCTCCAGACTCTCAATTCAGCTTCTTGCACCAACWCGCCTCTTCTTCCATCTCTACCTTTCAGGACTCATTCTCCTAAAAAGAAATTGCTTTCACCCTCCAAAAGCAGGGTGGTTATTAGACTGAAAGGAGAGAGACCCTGGGCTTCACTTTCCCTGGGATGCTCGCAGGGTATCGGACATAACTGCTCCCCACACTCACCCCKCCTAGGGCTCCTCTCCCCTGTGGATCTGCTGGTGCCGGAGGAGCGCAGAGCTCACGGTGAAGCCCTTCCCACAACTGGCACAGGCGTAGGGGCGCTCCCCAGTGTGGATCCGCCGGTGCTGGATGAGGTGGGCACTCTGCCGAAAGCTGTCCCCGCAGTCAGCGCAGGCATAGGGCCGCTCCCCGGTGTGGACCCTGTGGTGCCGGAGCAGGGCTGACCTCCACAGGAAGCTCTTCCCGCACTCAGCGCACTCGTAGGGGCGCTCGCCCGTGTGGAAGCGGCGGTGCTGGATGAGGTGGGAGCTCACAGTGAAGCTCTTTCCACACTCGGTGCAACCATAGGGGCGCTCGCCCATGTGGAACCGCCGGTGCTGGATGAGGGCAGAACTCACCGTGAAGCTCTTTCCACACTCAGAGCACTCGTACGGCTTCTCCCCTGTGTGGACCCGCTGATGCTTCATAAGCTCAGAGCTCTGGCTGAAGCTCTTGCCGCACGCCACACACTCGTAGGGTTTCTCCCCTGTGTGGACCCTCTGGTGTCGCGTCAGGGCTGAGCTAACGCTGAAGCTCTTCCCACAGTCGCTACACTCAAATGGTTTCTCCCCCGTGTGCACTCGCTGGTGCTGGACCAGCTGCGAGTTCCCAGAGAAGCTCTTTCCGCACTCGGCACACTTGTAGGGCTTCTCCCCGGTGTGGGTTATCTGGTGCCGGATCAACTTCGAGCTCATGCTGAAGCTTTTTCCACACTCTGAGCACTCGTAGGGTCTCTCCCCCGTGTGGATTCTCTGGTGCTGGATGAGATGCGATCGCTGCCGGAAGCTCTCCCCGCACTCGGCACAGCCAAAGGGTTTCTCCCCGGTGTGGATTCTCCGGTGCTGGACCAGGTTGGAGCTCACCCGGAAGCTCTTCCCACAGTCTCCACATATTGTCAGCCTCCCTGCAGCAGGATTTCTCTGCTGGCTCGTGTCTGGCAGCCTCCTGAAACTTTTTCCACGTAGCGTCACTCTGCTTTGCCTCTTCCCCAGGGGAGTTCTCTGAACCGTTTCCGACCTGCGTGGGTGAACTGGATCCTGTTCAGGACTCTGGGAACTGTTCTCCTTGGAGAGTCCTGATAGTAAATCTTCTGGCTCCACTGGCCGAGGAATGCCCTGCTGGGGATTTTCCTCTTTCTTGCTCACAATCCCATCCTCAGCTGCAATTAAATAAGAATCCAGAGAGGAGTTATGGGCAGGAAAGGAAACTGTGCAGGGGAGATCAAAAACGGATAAATTCTAAATCAGTAGATTGATATTAAGTATAAAAAATCCTGATATTTCCCTCCTTTTCAGGGTATTTTGCAGTGTTACAGGAACAAGCCCTGGAAAGAGCTCTGCATGCTTTGTAACAACTGGAGGCTACCAAAATTAACTGGAATCAACTTTATTAATTAATTTTATTAATTTGTCAAGTCAAAACTACAGTAAAATTTCGGCTCTGGCTCCCCATTTTGATACTTACAAGACTGTTTGCTGATGACTAATGAAGTACAGATAGTCCTAAGAGAAATTCAGGTGGCCTCTGCCAGCAAGCCGGAGCAGCATTGTTAGCACTACAGGAAGTAGGGAAGATAGGGAGAAGGGGAGTTGCAGTTTTACCCTCTGAGGACACAAACAGCGAACAACRCGCAGCCCCCGCTCCACAGCGGTCAGTCCAGATTGTTACTGACTTTGCCACAAACAGCATGAAGCCACGAAGCAAGCCTTGAGCTCCTGCCAGAAAAGTAGCCGATTCTGCTTTTAGGTCCCCTYCTTTTGACATCACAGATGACCCCAGATAAGGACTCCTGCCTTCCGCAAACAAGGTCAAAGCTTGTAACTCAAAGAGACTGTTAAGGCAGTGCCTGTATATAAGGAAGGATGGCTTGTGGGGCAGGACAAGCATATTACACCTCTGTTCCTTTGCTGAATCAGATTGCCTGAGCAATCAGATTCTCYCAAACAGATGTTTGAGAGGTACAAAGTCTTCTTCAGTGCAGACCAGACATCCTAAATAACAACAGTGAAGATCATGTAAAGACGGACATGCTCTTCCTCCTGGAAGGACTCATCGGCACAGAGCCCGCTCYCGATGTGTGGGCAGCACTGCTCTATCTAAAAGATGGACAGAAGGTGCTCAGGACCACTGACCAGGCCGTGGCTGTCAGCCCTGCACCTGATCAGGCTGCCTGGCTCAGGGTGTGAGGGCTCTCTGCACTGGCTTTGCACATTTGCTTCTTGCACATTGCAAGAAGAGGGATATTTGAAGCATGCAGAAAAAACAGACGATCTCTTGTATGGTGAGGGCTGATATCAGGAACTAAGTGCAAGACTGTTGTTTGGTAAGAGATCAGAGAACTGTGAGACCCATGCTGATGAGCTTGGAGAAAACGGCTTTTCAAGAGAAAGGAGGAAGGGAAGGATTGTTTGAAACATGTGCCAGTCAAATGGTTCCAAGACACCTCAAAAAACATTGGTAACCTGGATATTAAGAGGATGAGGAAAACCTAAAAACACTTCTACAGAGSGATGAGTTGTCTAGGGCTCACCTTCTAGGGCTCTAGAAATGGCAGAGGTGGGAGAATACTCTGTGTAGAAATAGCAAATGGGATACATATAGAGCTAGTGGAAAGTCTAGGAAGTTTTAATACTAGTCTCCTGCCCAGGTTTGGGSGACAGGAGCCTCTAAAGGTTGAGGTCATGCTGGGCTCTATAACATTCTCTCTTGTTTTTGTAGGCTTCCCCATAGAGGACCTCCTGCCCTGTCAAAAGATTCACCGTAATATATACAGCAAACTCAACAAGCAGAACATAGCCAGCCAGYTCCCACAGCATTAGAAGTAAAGAAGTAGTAATGCTTGAAAGGAAAGACAGCTACTCTCCCAGGATACTATAGCTGGAAGTGTTATTAAAAGTTGAGCTGAAAGTCAGAGAAGGGCCATAAAGAACTGTCTCATTAAGCAAAGGTTACTTGAATTACAAAAGATGCAACCTTTATGCTTTGACTTGTGCTGCAAGTATTGGAGAGACAGAGAGAGAAAATGCACAGAGATGACAYAGGCCCTAAAGCATGAGACATGCAGGGCACCTGGAGAGGCTTATGCCCATCTCAAAGCAGAAGAAAAGTAACTTCCTGTTTCCATCAGCACAGAACAAATCCAGTGTGAAAGGTACGATTGGTGAAATAGGGGTTCAAGGGCCAAGCCCACCGGAGATTCTTTGTTGCTGGTTSCAGATTACACATTGAGGAAAACCAATAAATGTGAAACATGAAAAAAGTGCATGTCAGTAGAAGTAATACCAGGTATAGTTATCACTGCCTCCTAGTGCATAGGAAATGAACAAATTACCTGTCTTCTTATTCACATGAAGTCTCACAGAAGCATAAACTTTTGTGAATCCACATTGAACAGCCAATGCTAGTTTGGCATTCAACTTGTCTTTGCCAAGACAAGATGCCTGCAAGAGGCTTCTTGAGTATTTACATAGAACAGCGACTCCTTCCAGCACACTGCTGAAATGTGGTGTGGTGAGCAATCCTAACCAGTCTGAAAGCAAGTGCCCCCAGAGTAACTTTGCTGTCAGTGGAGAAATATAACTCTTTACAGGCTTACTGAGGGCTTATGTAGCAATGGCAACATATACCTCTGGAGAGAGGCATTATATCCAAGTTTTAAGACTAGTCAATCAGGCTAATAGATTTCCAGATGATCTCTAAAGACTCTATGGACTTCTAGGGGTGAAGGATGACTTGCTCTTGACTATGTGTAGGCCAACAGTACAGAACAGGTTGAGGATTAAAGCCACAGGCATGGAGACCTCCAGATTTTTATCCCCATAGTGGGGTAGACATTTATGYTTTGTATACTTAAAGATTCAATTGCCACCTTCTGATTCTCTGAAAACTATATCTTGTAAAACAAACAGGTAACACATACCAGTACCGTGGGATCGATGTACAAAGCATAGGTGCTTCCAGTAGTCTGGCAGAGTTGCAATAAGGAAGAGCATGCCTTGGAAGAGGAGAGTCACTCCTCAACCTTAAGTAGACAATAAAGGAAGGAGAGACTAGAATTTCCACCCAGACTTACACCTGTATGTATTTAATCTTCCTCTTTCTAATCAGTATAGAAAACCACCATGATACAATTTCACAGTGAACTCCTGAGATACCTTTCACAGCAGTTTGGTGTGGCAGTGATTCCAGTTCTTCCCTCAGCTAGTTTTCATTAAAATGGTCCCTTGAGAGGAACAGAAACTGGAACTGTGCTATTCACCATGGAGGCATTTCCATTTGTCTGCAGTTACTCCCATCCAGGCCTGGAGGAAAAGAGAAAGGTGATATCCAAAGACAGGACAAGAAGAGGACATCTGTGGCAGGTTGGCATGAAGCTCTTGAGCTGTATGTCAGACTTACTGAGGGGATGATGGAGCTAGACATGTTGCTGTGTTGCTGTTCTGCCCAAAGAGATATCCTTCACTTACCCTAGCTTGGATACTTGCACAGAATTTCTTTCACACTTAAAGAAGCCTTCAAAGTCCAAAAGAATTAAGTTTGTACAGTATTCTGTACTTTGGGAAGGTTGGAAGTTTCAAGCTTCTTATTACAGTGATTATAGCCATGGCTCAAGCTCTCATCTATGAAACTTCCCCAACCATTTTTGTTACTTCTGCTACTGGTTATCCTCTCTGGCCTCCTAGGCAAGTTGAGTATAAAGGATTTGATCAAAATCAYGATGACCAGAACTCACTGAAGGCATTTTGACTGGAAAGAGCACAAGGGTGTGATCTCTCTCTTACAAGGTGAGAGAGGGAGCCACTCCTAGACATTCTGGAGGGAGACAAATCCCTCCAGACCTAATACTGGAAAGGTAAGGCTGAACTGACCAAAATGAATAAGCTTGGGAGATACAAGGAATGTGGTAGCTCCAGTTAAGTAGGGTGAGTATACACAGCCGGAACGTCACTGTACGCCTGGATCTCTCTCCCAAGAGAATCTGGCAGTAGCATGAGTTTTGGCCGATGCTCTGCTCTACCTCACAGCAGTGGGAAGAACACAGTGATAGTCTCCAGCACCTAAATCAGAGTTCATGAAAGAGAAAACAACGAGAACTATTAAACATTGGACACTGCAATCACAAATAAGCTGCAGATTGTTGGAGGACGGTAGAGTGTGCTGGGGAGGCACYACTGTACGCTTATCTCATCCCCTTCCCTGGCACCTGCTTGTAACCAATCCATGAGATGGGGCTCTGAGCTATAGGGGCCTGTAGCCCATCCCAGGAGAGTCGTTCACAGAAATTAACAACATAGCTGGGCTACTGAACATGGTATCTTGCCGCTGGGGGCTGGGAGGTGTCTGATGCAATGCTCATCTTTACAAAGGGCTTGGGAGGAGATCCAGSGATCAGGAAGCCCAGCAGCTATTCTAAGCAAATGAACAGAAGCCAAAATAAGATAAAGTTAGTGGGCATATGGCCAAAGAGGGCATACTGGGAAAGAGCTGGCCTGACCTTTGAAAAGGGTTGTCTCACCTCACAAACCTCTTGGGAGTTCTTCAGAGGTGTCACCCGTTTCTGCAGAAGCAAGGTCTGGAGTCCAAAGTCATTCCCAAAAGACATTTTGTCCTTCAAAACTGTYGAAGAAACTAAGCTGCCACAGAACAAGAAACCCTAAATAAAGCGGCAAAGGAGGGAAAGGGGAAAYGGAAACATCTGATGATGATTCTGGTATTCTGAATTAGAGAGACAGGAGCTGACTGTAAAGAACCTGGCAGCCTTTGGATGCTGACTGACYGGGGAACAGGGGAATGACAGGAAAGCTGATTGCACATAAACATAAAGACYTGCAGAGAGGAAAAGCCTCTATACCTTGCACATAGGCCAGGATGGGMCTAGGATGTTCTTGTTTCAGGAACAAAGTCTTGGAGTTACAACAGACTGACAAAAATCACAACTYCAGAGCAAACAAAAGAAGCTTATCAAATGTTAGAAATTGTTGGGAAAAGAATAGAGGATAAAATATAATGTAATTCTGCCTGCTGCTCAAATCCATGGTAAGCTTACATCCTGAACACAGTGTGCAAGGTGGGGATAGCTCCCTCAACTCAGAAATATTAATGGTGCGGAAAAAGATTCAGGAAAGTAACATAGATGACAAGATTTGGAGCCGCTTCTGTATGGAGAACGATTCAACAGGCTGTTCAGCCTAGAAAAGGTACAGCTGATAGGGCATATCACAGAGGTCTGTAAGAATATAMGCAGCCTGCAGAGGGTGGGCAGGGAGCTGTCCCGCACTAGTTATTCCAATACAAGAACTATGGGCATCAAGCACACTACTAGAAAGCAGCTTCAAAGCAAAGGCAGTTCCTCACTGCGCAGCTAAGAAGGCGGCAGAACTCCTCACTGCAAGTTAGCCTGGATGCTACAACATCCACGGACTCAGACAGCAATAAAATACACAGAAGGTTATGAAATATTAACACACCACACCTAGCTCAGGAGTTTCTGAGGCCACAGAAGACTCCGAGCTGAGGAAGCACACAGGGAAACGCCACCGCCCGTTCACGGTGTTTGCTCTTCTCCGGGTATCCAGTATCGCTCGCTGTCGGGGCGGCACGCCAGGCTGGGCGGACTTCGGCCTGACCCGCTGCAGGATCTGGGCATGCTGGAACTCGTCTTCTCACCGACGGCTTCACAGACAACCGCGCAGGGCCCTTACCTGGACAGGCGCTGCTCAGAACCGTCCTTCCCGGGCAGGCCCGGGCGAACCACCGTGCCTCCTCCTGCTCCATGCGGGAGATCATGTCCGGCTCGGCGCCAGGCCCCGCGCGCGGAGGGGAAGCGGGAGCGGGCAGGCTCGCAGCGCCGTTTAGCCGCGGACTGCTCTCCGGGGGGGCTTCTGGATCTGGGGTCTCGGGCAAAGCGACCCGCCCCCGCGGCGGCCGGGTGCCGCCCGGCTCG
>NW_028186374.1:309566-349800 GCF_003343005.1 Rhea americana | reverse complement strand
GAAAATGGCGGCGGCGGCGGCGGCGCGTCCGGCTGCGCGGCGCTCGCCGCGAGGGCTCCTCCGGCTCCCCCGCGGCCCGGGCTCCGAGGCGCCCTGCTGGGGGTTTCCTCTCGCTCCTGTTGCCGCCCTGTAATGAGCCGGCGGGTGAGGAGCGCCCGAGCAGCAGGCCCTCCGCGGGGCCCGCGCCCGTTACGAGGCGCCTCTCACACACTAGTAGCAGCAATTCTCCCCTTTTAACATTAACGAGGCATTTTATGAGGTGTTTTTTTTTTAAATTCAGGGCATGTTACTGCCATATAAGCAGCTCTGGTAAGTTCATCACTTAAGTAACGTGACTGCCCAACCTGGTCGGAAACGCTGCTGCCGCACGATTGCCCAGAAAGCCCCAGCGAGAGAGAAGCGACGTGTCGGATCACACGCACCTTCTGAGGAGCTAGTTCTGGCCCTGCAGAAGAAGGGAAAAGGTTCTTCATACTCCAGGTCCCATCTGAAACCTCAGCGAACAATTCAAGACAGCAGAGACCTCTCCTGGGAGTCAGCCAGGACGGCTCAGGTGCCCTGGAAAACAGGCGTCACAAAACCACATCAGGCACAACAATGGCTGGAGCAAGATGAAAGAGAAGAGTTAACACGTTCGTGCAGTTTAAGGCCCGAAGACACCACGAATGTACTTCTTCCGAGCCCCTGGGGACCTCTGTGTTGCCTGGCCTGGCCTTGCTCGCCTGCATGCCCAGATGCTGCGTGGCCAGGCCTCGCTCCCCAGCCCTCTCCTCGGGTGARGGTGGAGCTGAATCGCACAGAGGACTGACCAAAGCCCACAGAAGTCTAACTGGCCTGGAGCTACCAAAGGCTCCACAAGGGAGAAAGCCCCTGGACAAGCACAAGAGCCTCCTCTCTACCGCAAAGCCTGAACTGGCTTTAGCACTAAGAAAAGTCAGGGAAACATTCACAGTCTGGCTCAAGCTTTGCTTGGAAGATGCCAACTAGTCACAAAAATGACAACAGAAAGAAACTAAATGAATGACTGGAAGCTGCTAGTAGGCCTCTGGCTGTCAGTGAGCAAGTCTGCATTCCTGCGTATGTCCTGCAGGGGAGCACGCACTCCAGGTCTGTCCTGCCTCGTCTCAGAGACTCTGACTGGCCACGGACGTACAGGCAAACGCCATCTTCTCCTATATCCTCTTCAAATGGGAATATGATTTTGGCAAGTCTTGTATTTACTTCTCTGACCCGCATTTTCCCAGATGGCCTAACGCACTCCTTACCTGTGCAGGGACCATTCAGCAACTCCTCTTCCTCAGAGCCCTTGAAACAGGCAACCAGCAGCTCTTCCTCTTGTTCTATGCAGGAGATGACATCCAGTTTAAGACTGAGAATCCTCCTCAGGAGAAGAGAACTGGGTTACTACTATTTGCTCCAAAGATACCTCCTTGATGTTAAGCCCAGCCATACATTTGCTAGGAGATGCATTAGACAGACAGACAGAAAGGAAGTCCTTTGTTGGAAAGACCCACTTCCATTGTGAACTGTGCTTTGACCACACTAGGAAATTGAGATAAATCACACGTGATGGGGAGGGGGAAGGGAAGAGACATATGCAAGGCTTGGTTTCAGTCTTAGTGATCTCTAAACTGGCAGAGACATGAGAATGGACCATGGCAGAGCCCAGCAAGACTCYCCCAGGAAACCTAGCCCAAACATCTTGCACCTCATAGTGCAAATGCTGAACAAAGCAGGATGGTTTTTTTCCAGCCAAGGACAACCTCCTTCAACAAAAGAAAAAGGTTCAGAAGTCAAACTTTCAGCAAAATGCAGCACAAGTCCCACAGACAGCCTCTGTTTCTAAGGCTCCCCCCAAGCCCAAGCTATCTATCACCAAGCTTCAAGATCTAGCAAGTTACAGTAAGAAAAGCTGCCCAGCAGCTGTCTTCTCCCTTGGACTCTAAAATCTCACCTCCTCATAGACTAGGCCTGGCTCTGGCATCACCACAGTGGTACATGCATAAGGAAAGATCACTCATGGCAAGACATATTAGCTGTAGCAGAAGCAGTTAAAGGTACATTGCCCATATTCTTCTGCTCTCCTTCCCCTCTTCTCTGCACTCTGTACATACTGAGGATTTCGGGCAATGAAGGAGGAAAGCATTTTTGCACTCTGTATCCCAGGCACCAATTTTAAGGAGGTGCAGGGCTCCCGTTCACTGACCTGGAGAAGACAAAAAGTGTCCACGCTCTAACCCCATGCATCCCCAGTAYAGAGTACATATGGCCAATAAATCTAAGCCCTGACTACTGCACACGGCTCCCTGCTCAGCAGGGAACAAGACAGACCGACATTGCCCAGAGAGCACAGAAGGGATGCAACAAACTTGAATAAATAATAGGAACACAGAGTGGGGCAGCAGAGGAAATCCTTCCTCTGTCTGAGCTCATGCTATGATGCCAGGATGACTCCTCACTCCAGCCCCCCTTGCCAAAGCAACATATGGGTGACTCCTCACTCCAGCTCCCATGAACAGAGTCAAAAAACCAGCATGAAGTCTGCATGACGCTCCCTCGCAGCTGCTGCTGGGGTGGGTTGTTCCTGCCAGGAGACAGACATCAGACACTGCGGGAGCAACTCTGGTCTCAGCCTGAGGCTGCCCATGCAGGAAACAGCACAAACTGTGGACTGAATATCACGCGATGGCTGAGGGTGGAAGGAACCTCTGGAGATYATCTAGTCCACTCCCCCACCCCCACTCAAGCATTTGCATGTATCTGTGCACTCATCACCTCTTCCAGACGCTGCTTCCCTTTCCATCATACCTCTGCCTGCACCTCTAGCTAGGGACCAGGCTCTGTTCCCAGCAGGTTTGCTCGCTCTTAGCTGGATGGGTGGCAGGAGCAAGAGCTCACAACGTCAGTTGGCAGAGCRGGGGCTCGCAGACATGCGGGGTCAGGGAGGCGAGGGCATTGGTGCGGTCACTCTTGCCTGTCCTCAGTTACCTGAACTCTCCATCTCAGGAGTTTGCATGTGCAGAGCTTCCCTGGGAAGATGGTCTCTGCTGGGAGAAAGAACGTATCGTGCATCAGGCACAGGGTTATGACACGACATGCTGCTGCCAGAGTGCCCCGGCAYGAGGCAGGACACCAGCCCTGCGGCCACGTGGGCGCTGCTGGGTGCCCACAACCCAGTGCTTGCCTCAGCCTTCCCAGACTCTGTGCTGGCAGGCAACCCCAGAGACCCCTCCTGAGAAACAGGGACGCCTTGCTGTCTGTCAACTGTCAGGTCAGAAATACGGACACGATCCCCAGCATTTGTGCAGCAGGAGTGGAGGCTTCAATCAACCCTGCTGCCTGCTGAGCTTCATCGTGGCATTTAATGCTTAGGGCTGTTTTCTCCTGAAATAAAAGGCAGGTCAGCTTCTTAGAGCAGCCTAGTGAGGGAAACAGTTGCGTGGATCAGGGTGCTGACATCCACTGCTCTGTGCAGTTGACTCTGCAGGGTACCCAGTGAACATCGCCCAGGAGAACTGCAGCCCAATCTGCAGAGAATTAAGACCTTATCTCTTACTTTATTACCCTGATTTCCATGGCCTGACATTGTAACTCTCCAGTAGCCAGTGCCTGCCTGTTGGCACCATGATGAGGGCTAGATGGCCCTTTGGTCTGGCCCATCACAGCAAGCATGGTCAACCTTACGAGAGAAAAAAAATCAAAGCAGCTTTGATTTTTTTTTTTTTTTTTTTTTTTTGGACAGAGGGAACATGTATTTCTTTCCTGTGCTGTGGAGGAAAGGATGGCTGGGTCAGTAAGTCAAACCTTTGCAGACCACAGAGAATCTTAACCATTGACAGAACCTCGATTTTGGTCAAGAAAAAACCTGGGCACTATAGCAGCCAGATAGTGAGAGACAAGGAACCTGGGCAGAGGAATACTGAAGGTACCTCTGAAATCCTGCTCTGGGAGACAGTGACTGAATCACAGAGACATCTTTGTTGAAGACTGTTTCATCCCTCCCAGTCACTTTGTTGTTTCACTAAAAAYCCAAACAGCTTTTATGCAATGTCTTTAAAAGAAAATTTATACAGGAATGTTTTAAACTGTCACTAAAAAGCAAATAAGTGCCTTTGAAATGTATTTCCAGAACACCTTTTGTCTCCTTAAAGAACTGCAAGAAGGACTGCTCTTGTATTTAATCCTTTGGTACCTAAACTTTAGGCACTGTAAGCCTAATATTTGGGGTTTGTTGGCCCAGTAAAAAGGGAAGGCACAACAGTGAATCAGTCTATATTTAACACTATTCAAATGTTTTTCATTAAGTTGGTCCCTACATGGGTCTTGGACACCAGGAGGATCGATTACATCCAGTTAAGAAATGCCAAGAGACATAGGGTGACTTCTGGAGTGAGTGGACATAGAACTGCACTTGTACAAGAAAAATAACTCTCTTGCCAGATGCAAGATTATTATATAAACATAGGTAGCACAGCTTTTCAGAATAAACCTTTCGAGACTATTTTTGTAAGTAATGTGATAGTGCACAAAACAACAGGCCGGTAGCTGCAAAAGCATGCCCTAATGTTATCTGTAGTCAACCACACAGATCATGTGGTTGCCACAGCACATTTAGAAGCAGTGTTTTCCAAGGCTCATTCAGAGCTCATCTAGTGTGTCCTGGCAGAACAAAAGCATTATGGATTGCCAATAACATATTTGCTACTTTTTAACTTAGAAAACAATTAAAATCTTCGTTGAAAAGTCCTTTTCTTACAGCCATGGAAGCATTAAAGCAAACATATCAAAATATTTTTCATAGCTGTTACTACAGAGTTGGAAATAATTACAGGAATAATTACAGAGACAATTGATTTTCCAAAACAGAAATGAGTCTGCGTTAAGAACCTACGAAAACAGAGCAATATATACAGAACAAGCTGACTGATAACAAATCATCACTGGCAGATGGTAACATCAATGTTAGCTGGAAGAGACACCCTTTGCTTACAGATTAATGGAGCCAGTTAACAAATAACTTCTTTCTGATAATTTGCAGGGTATGTCAGATACGTCACTGTGATCTTGAGGGCTGTAAACATTTTAAATCTTTTTTCCTCTTCTGGGAGAAGCATTAGAATTACCAAAGACATTTCATCAACTTCAGCCACAAAGACACCAAGACAAGCCTCTGCAAAATGTTATCTCCAAACCCCGATAGCACAAGTGTTTAAAATTATTTTTCTGCATTAGGCAAAGGTTGTCCAGTTGCATGGCTTAAGGATGACAGAGATAGGAGGATGGAGACACCTTCAGTGATTTAACAGACTAGGAAGTTTCTTATGCTGCAGCGCTATTAGTTGAACAATTGTAATTTATATGCACTGAAGTGTGGCACTGTTTGTTGAAGGTTAAAATATAACCAAGAATATTTTGACTGCAGTATCTTTGATCATAAATATAAGTCTTGCTTAGAAATACAGCAGAGAAGCTGGAATGGGATTTTACTTATTTTCACATATTAGCACAGGTAAGTATGACTGAAAGTTTCAATGGGTATGAAATGTGTACTTGAGAGAGAAATGCATGACACGCTGCGGGAAACAATACTTCCCAGAACGCCACTTCAGGGCAAACCTCAGCCTTTTCATGCAAGAATGTCACTTAATGGCAGCTCTCGCACTGGAGAATGAGACAGGATAGATGACATGCTTGACAGGGAAGCAAAGGAACCTAATTAAAAAGCTCCTGAAAATTCACCAGACCTGGCAGAAGCGGCTGCTCGGAGYGCCCCACATTATTATACACACCACAGGGACACCTGACAGAGAAGAGGAAGTTCGTAAGACCTCAACAGCTGTAGAGCTGGCTATCCATTTCCCCTTAGCCATCGTCCACCCTTCCAAGGCCAGACCAGACCCTTCCCCAATCTGTCCTCCTGGCAAACCAAAACACCTCCCCCAGCCCTACCTGGGGTCTCCCCTACCTTTGGGCTCCACGTCTCAGACAAACCTGGCAGTCTGCCTCTCTCCAGGTATTGGATCCACCATTTGCCAGACGCTGCCAGGTGATCTCTCTCGTTTTGGCTCTTCTTGCTGCTGGGCCTCCATGACACAACTCTCCCCTTCTTCCAGTTCTCTGCCGAGGGTTTTAGCCAGTGCGCACACTGTGAAGCTGCTACTGCTCCAGCTAGACCCAGTACTACTACTTAGACTCCCCCCAGTCTCTCATAAGACATTACTTGTTATAGTTTATCATTAGTACCTTATAAATGGTTTATTGTATATAATATAAAAATCAAACTGAGGCTATACTGTATCAAAAATAGAAAATATTTATATGTTCCAAAATACATAAATATGTTTAGAAATCTGTTTTCTTTTTTAAAAGCATTGTGTCCATTTTGCTGAGTGAGACCCTTTTCAGATTCAAAACTCTCAAAACACAGGAAAGTCAGAAGAGTTTATGAAATTAAATACATAAAAGATGACACTTTAGGGTCTAAGACATCCCCAAGAGTTCCAGATGTTGTTTACAACTTAAGATCAGTCCAGGTTGGAAAAGAGACTGGTCAAGGAAGAGGGTTTAAGTGCTGAAAAGATCCAGTGGTCACTATAATACTGCCTTCTTAAAAAGAAAATTCTGTGTCAAGGATGTGCTCTGGTCAGCCTACAGTGACAAGKTAACACAGCCCTCAGAAAATGGAGCAGATGATATCTTTAACACAGATCCCAGCATGCAAGTGAACGCACACAGCTGAATGCTGGAATCCAGAMGGCTCTCACATAATACCTGGAATCGGAAGGCACTTTGGGGAGCCATCAGAAATAGACTGGAAAAACAGCTGTGTTGTTCAGCAGCCGTTTAGGAAATGCAGATTTAGAAGTTTTACCAGAGACCACAAATTGAATCAAGGACAGGAGAGAGGCCTCTTATTTCCAAAATGCTCCCTGCCTTAACAATCAGCAGGGCCACTTGCACACTGAATAAGGGAAGACTAAGTCACTTGGGTCCAAACACTGAATACTTCATACAGGGGCGAAGAGATTGGTTTCTTGCTGGCAGGTTATTCTACTGAATACTGGAACTTGAAGTGTGAAGCACCTCTCTGCCCAAGCCCAGGGCAAGGGCTTTGGCAAGTGTCACTGGAAGAAGCACCTGCCTCTGGAAGCACCGAAAAGAAGAAAAGACAAGAGACCTAAAACCTAGGAAAGAAAAGACAAGGTGAGGAGGAGAAAAACCAGGGAAAACAAACAGAGGCTCCAGTGAAAGTCTGTGCTGGAGGCAGTGCAGCAGCAGGAGTCTGTGCAACTTGGAGCAGATGGCATGGGAGCAGCAGCTAAGTTCAGATTCATTCTCCAGTGTGTCATCTGGACAACAGGCCACAAGGAGGAGCAGCTCACTCACCAATCACACCAGCAAATCAGGCACCAGCCTAGAACAGGGTTTCYAGCTTATCAGGAAGGCCTTGATGTTCAAAACTCTTGAAACAGAGGACAGGGCTCCATTCAGTATCGTCTCCTCCGTTTTTTGTTCCCCTTTCCTTTCTGTTCCTTCTCTTTCCGGGCTGCGGCCGTGGTAAAGGTGATACAGTGAGCATCTAAGAAGTCCAGCAGCTTTGCCTTGGCAATCTTAATGCCATTCTGTTTCAGCTCCGAGTGCAGTACAGCCAGCTCAAGTGGCTCATAAAAGAGGATCTTGTGGTACAGGGCTGGATTTGAACGGATGTAGTTCCTCACTGCCTCCAGTTTATCTGCCTCCTGGGCTGCTGCCTGAGAAGCTGTAAGGTCATCTTCCTCCTCTTCAGACACAAGAGCACAGGCCTCAAGTTCATTGGCAAAAGAACTAGAAGTAAGAAAAAGCAGACAAGTGATCAAGTAAAGAAAGGGTCATCCAGGGAACACCCAGAGTGCCCCAAGTCCCTGTCTGCCAACCTTGTAGCTGCCCTCTGTAGGATCACAGACCTTCCGGTACCAACACTCACAAAATAAGGAGTGAGGCAGAATGTGGTATGTGCTCTGCAAAGTTACACATCCCAGCCATAACTGCGCTGTCTGGCATTCCTTGCTCCTGCCTCAGCACCTACTGCTGGTGTACTTGCAGACTCAACGTACGCAGCACCACACGCAGCCTCTGCCGAGCAGGGCTGTCTTCTCACTACTCTAGTTGCAGGCTCTCACGCAAATCTGTGAGGATCCTTGACACTTTGGCTTGCACAGCTGCCAGGACATGCCAGGTTTGGGCTCTGCCCACACGCAGTTTCAGCCGTGAGCATTTCTGTGCTCTCAGAATAGCTTGCTAGGAATTAGGCTAAAACAAACAAAAAAACATTTCTTTTGTACTACTGTGTTGACCTTCAAGTGACAAAAGCCCAGGGAAGGCAGGCTGTAGCACAGACCTCTGTATTCTGCACTGACACTCATTTCTTTGTTTCTCATTTTCCTAGGTCATCTCTGTCCTGTGCAGCAGAGAGACTCTTTTGTATATTTGTTCTCCTACCTCTGTAACCCAGCAGAGATGTCACTTCCATCCAGTGAAGAACTTGCAGATTCCTGAGATGCTGAGAGCATCAGCTCCTCATCATCAGCTGCCAGAAAGTTCCTCTCTGGAGATACAGATACCTTCTGCTCTCTGGCTCCTTTGTACTGATCTGTCATTTCAGCTCCCTCCTTAGCTCCCGAATAGCCTGTTTCAAGGGGTCCAACCAAGTCATCGCCAGCACTCCCCGCAGTGAGCACTGAATAAGCTGTAACAGCCTGCTTCTTTTTCCTCACAGCATTTGAGGCTTTGGCACGCTTTCCACCTGCAGTCCGGTTTGCCTTCAACTGCCTAGAGTGTTTGGCTGGGGACTTCTGCAAAGGAGGCTGGGAAGAYGGGATTTCATCCTCCAAGTCAGCATCCACGTCCTGGTGAGTATATTGGAATATCTCCTTCAGCTTTAACACCATCTGGCGTTTTGGGAAAGGACGAACTCCAAATCTAAAAGAGAAAGGTGGGAGGTCAGGCTAAGATTATGCTGCACCTTCCACTGTCACAGCTCAGGAATGTGACCAGGCCGAGAAGCCCAGCGGCCAGCTGGAAGAGCASGACATGATCTCAAACAACACTGACTGGAACATTATCAATTTTTCCCTTTCAGTGCAGGAGCTTTCTTTCAAACTACCTACCAGCAGGCTTCTGCTCATAAAGAGATGTACTTGTGGACATAATGCTAACCTTCTCAACTCCTTCTTCAGCTCTGGGGTTTCCATCATGGAGTAAGCTGGCATTGGTGTCATGGGAGTCTCAGGAGACTCATCCCTCTCCTGACAGGCAGGTTCTGCAACAGAATGGAATTACTGTCATTAAAATTAGTACAGAAGGACATAAGAGGGCTGATATCTTCCCCTCCTGGTGGCAGACATTTTAATGTTATTAGTAACTTAGTAACTGTTTAAGARGTACTGCTTGTCTGCAAAGTCTTCTACTAATTACTTTTATTTTGGACAGAACAATCAACACTTCTTTTGTTGCCTTCTGGTCTGAGATGCCTTTTTTTTTTGGACTTTAATCGGCTTAAATTAAGACACACGTCAGGTCTGCATATAAAGCCCATTCAAGGTTTTGTTAGAATAGTTGCAAGGTAGTTAAAAAGATGTTTACTGAATTCTGTGAAGTGGTTCTTCCCCCAGGAAGGAAATTTCATAGTAGACACTAGATGCAGAAGAAACTGAACAAGTCAAGATTCTGGGGACCTGAATTAGATACTGATTTACTCATTTTGTGAAGCAGTCAGTGTCATCGGTCATGTTCTAAACCCCTGCTGTTAAACTAATCACGTAGTATACTATAATTAGTAATATGTAGATAGATACAGTGAAACAATAGATACTAAGAGATCAATTACTATTCTTAGATCTTAAGAGGCAAGGAACGATGCAAGTGCAACACAGTTAAAATATTAATTCTAGCAGGCAGTTGACCCTGGAGAAGTATGCTAGTATTTTGTGCATTGTCAGACATTCAAGCAGAGGGGGCTCAACTCCTGCTCACCACTAAGTGAAATCTGGTGGCAAAGATGAAGAGCAGCTTAGCTTTCAGTCTTGCATGCACTCTGGAACCACTCACTGGGTCCCCCATTCAGGACATGTGATGGGGGCACAAAAATCTATTACAAGAACCCAGAACCAGCAAACAGAAGGCAGYGCAAGTGAAGGCAAAGGCGCATCAGGAGAGCTTTGGAGGAAAATATGCATGGAGCCTACCCGTGGGCAGGGGTAGGCACCTACCCCCAGCCAGCCTCTGCACCTCTGCCACTGAATGCAAAGCCTACCTGATGCCTTCATGTAAATATTAACACATACATCAATTTAAGAATGCATGAAAAACAAAAGACTCATTATTGCAAGGAATAAACATCCCCTTGCATGCAAGTTGAAGGCTGGCTTTGTTTTGTTTTTTGTTTTTTTTTTCCCTCCCTCAATTTCCACAATGAATACTATCACTGTCAAAGAACCAGCATGAATGAAACACAGATGGCTATGCTCCAACAATCCCACTTATTTAGAAGCACTCTTTCCCAYATCAGAAGCTGACTGTACCTTCTTTGTGCCTGGCCATGACTATTCTGTATCAGAAGGCCAAAATACCTTCTCAATATACCAGGTGAACAACAAGCAGGATCATCACCTAAATGACAATGTTTTAACTTAGTTCAATGAATCTAATACTAATACAAGCTCTCACCAGGRGTCTTTACAGGCTCTGTCTGACAGGCAGCTGCTGCAGCTGACACCCTCTGAGACAGRGGAAGCATCTCTGGGAGTTCATCTCCCTCTTCTTCTTCTCCATCCCAATCATCCCAGAGTTTGGAGTTTAGATAACTTAGTCTACTGCTCACTGATGAACATGCCTCAACAGGACTCTTTCCAAGGTGAAGCAAAGTTCTTCTTCTGTCACCAGGACTTCCTCGAAGAGGGGTACTGCCCTTAATTCCCTGTGCTTGGACTGGGCTCTCCCATTGGTCAGGCCAAGAGTCAGGTTTGGGGCTACTGGCAGTGCTGGCACTTGCACAGTCAACCCGACTGGAGTTCTGGCTGTTACCTCTGACTGGCGACAGATATTCAGCATGCCAGCAGTCATCAACAGGGATTGGGGGCTCATCGCCAAGCAAGACACTACTACTCAAAGAAAGTAGACTTGCTTCCTTTTCCCCCTCACTGTCCTTTATCTCAATCACACTGGTATCTGCTTCATCTTCCAGTGACTGCTCATGGCATGGAGGCACAGGTTTGGACACAGATGAGCTCTTGGCACATTTGCTTTTCATGCTGTTGTAGCCAGGGGAGAGAACTGGATCCACTGTAGAAACTGTTGCAGTGTCCATGGAAAATGGTACTGTCGCTGGGCTGCTGGAAGGGTTCCTTTCACTGTCGGAGTTCTCCACAGGCAACTGTTTGTCTGACAGTGTTGTTCCAGGAACTTTTGTAAAGCTAACAGCCATTTCACGGTCATTGTTACCTACCGCAAAGCTCTCTGTCCTGAGTTTAGACCTGGAATTCTTTATACAGGTAATACTTTTGACTTGCATCTGTGTTGATAAATTTCTGCTTTTGCTCAGAAATGGTGTATCTGGCACTAGCCAAGAGCTGTCCATACCCGAAGACTCCTCGTGACCAATTCCTTCTTCATGGCTCAGGTTCAGACTCTGTTTGTTGTCTGTACAAGCACCTACTTGGCTGCTGACAGACAGCTCTGTGGACATCTTTACATCATTATTTGTATATACTGCATCTGTAATGCCACATGAGACCTGGGATGATCTCTGCTCTGTTTTAGTGACTGATGATGAGTTATGTTCAGGTTTTGGTATCTCAGGACCTTGTTCAATGCTAGCACATTTCACTTGCCCAGGAATTTCCACTTTCTTCAGAGGAGAGCCTGACTCTGGTGACTTTTCTTGTTCTAATTCCATTTCATCACCAGAAGACAAAACAATAATATCAGCTTCTTTTTTCCCCTGAACTGCAACATCTTGAGTTCTGATGACTGGTGATGACAAAACTGAAACATATTTATGCTTGCTTAAATCAGTGCAAAACTCTTCTGGAGAAATTGTGTTCTCTGTGTTCTCATTTCCTGATGCAATGTCCAACTCACTGGCTTTCTGGAAGGATATTTTGTGAGATGAGAATGATTTTTTAATTCTGTTTTTCTTTGGYGTTTTTGCTTCTCTGGGAAATTTCCTATTTGATTTTGGAGACGCAGGTGAAGAGCCAACAGCAGGAAAAAGCGGAATAAAAGGTTTGGGAGGAGGACTGGCACAAAACCCATTCTTACAGGGAGAGGTGTCTTTTTGTGACTTGCTGTACATAAGCAAATCATTAACATCAACATGTTTTTCACTAAAAGCCTCTCCTGACTTTCTGATAGCTTCTTTCACTGGGGAAGGCTCACAGTATTCTCTCTGGTTTGCAGGAAATAAGTGTTTATAATTTTCATTCATACCARTATCACTGTGGGTATTAGTAAACTGATTTTCCAAGTGGTCTTCCCCTCCCACATTATTTGAGACCTGAGATAACTTGGAATCTTTCCCAACTTTATGTCTCCTAAGCGTCTCTCCTTCATTAGTGGTGGTAGCACGGGATGCTACACCCAACTTTTGACGTTCATCCTGGCAAGGTATAAAAGTGATGTTTGTGGCATTCACATTCGTGCAGCTACTTATATTCTGCATTGTCTCCTCTTGTTCAGACAAGTCACATTTGGATCCTTCCACATCATTGTCTTCCTTCAGATCTTTCAAGTCATGGCTCATCGAAGCAGATTCAGATCTCTCTGCTTCTTCTTTCTCAGTCTGCTGGTTCACACCTTGGGCTGCCTCAGTATCACTGTAGATGCTGTAATCTGTGCCTTCACTCACCCCTGTTTCACCTTGAGCCATCTTTCTCTGAGTTGCAGCAAACTCATAGATTTCCTCCAGCTCCTGTTCACCCACCCCATTGTCATCTTCCTTCTGGCATTCAGGGTTCAGCACAGCCTCTTCTTCCTCATCTTCACCCACCCACACTGACTTCAAGAGCTCTTGGAAGTTCTCAGCTCTGTTCTCACAATCTTTGTCATCTCTCACAGAGATGAGATCATCTTCTGAATCCACTTCAGAAGACACCTGGCTCTCTCCAGTGCTGTTTTCAAACTTGGCCATGAGTTCCTTTACACCAAACCTGCAAGGATAATAGAAACATTAATGTTTTTCTCCTTCAAAATTCCTCCATGTTTTAGCTGCCTGATCACTCTAGTGAGTCTTGTGAAGAATTTGCATGAGGATGCTGGTTTTTCTGAGATGTACAAACTCTAGTGTACCCCTAACATTCAGAATTTCTTTTTCCACATGTCACTCGCATGAAAGCATGAGATTCACTCTTCATTTTTTATGTTTGAAACTAAGCAACTATATGATGACACTAATACTCTTTTGGTAGTTGCACTGGTGAGTGCTACACAGCACGGCAGGGGCTGAATAATGCCTGTARTGTTCAAGCTTCAAGGCCCTTCAGGGTGACAGGGCTACCTATGTACACACATGCTGGCAAGCCCCAATCATTACCTTTCATGTCTCAACATGGGCTCCTACAGCACATTCCCCACTTCCAGCTTATCTGGGAGGTCACAAGATCTACCACTCAGTCTCAGAAGAACAAAACAAGCTGAGGAACCAAACTTGGCACAGCTCRTGTCTGTGCTCTGTGCAATGTGTGGATCTCTGTGCAGACTATCCTCTAACTTGTACCTGAAATTCTTTCCAAGAAAACTACTAGATGTGCTTCACCTCTGTGAAGAGGGCTAGGGCTCGGAGATCTTGGTTTAAAGCAGAGGGGACATCAGCTCAGTAACAGCACAGATGCAGCCCACATGACTGCAGTTAAAACTCCCAAACTGCCATAAAACTAGGAGGTAAATCACAGCCCACTCGAGAAACAAGATCTGATTTACAATATTTGTTTGTTTCTTCCTCTTTCATAGGTCCTTTAATTCTCAAGYCTCGTGTTTGAGCAGTTTCTCAGCAAAACAGAAGCCAGCAGGCTCTCTGCAGACACTCCACCAGCAAAAACCCTTTAATGTCAYTGCTACCAAGAGCCTGAATTTAGGGCTAAGATCATGTATTAAGGACAGATACTTAATCCAGTCCACCCAGTATGTTTACACACTGTATGTACAGAATACACTCATGCAAATCTGTTTAGTTAGATGCTATCTCCCACCCACAGTCTGTTCTGTTTCCCTATAGTTTCCCCACTTCTCACTAGGAATAAAAAGTTAAACTTAATTTGTGAATGTATTGTGCCAAATTAGACAAACAATTTCCTTATTAACATAAACAAGTCAGTAACAGTTTCAGGTTTTCCCTCTGTGCCACCATAATCTTTGAGTTTCATACTTATTTTTTCCCTTCCAAACAATGTATTCCTACCACTACAGAGGATAAACTCATATCTAATCAAGRAGAACTGATCAACCGACTATCAAAATAAATGCACAGAAAAAAAATGCTCTGGTCTTTTCGAGAGTTACTTTAAAAGGAGGACACCTACATTTCCCAGAACTAAGAGTGATTTTAATTTGATAGAATGTCTTTCACCTGATCCTGTTTCAAGCTCTTTACCTAGCACATAGTCTAGGATCATGATTGACAAGTGTCTAAGATTGTGACTGACATAACAAATTAGCATTCCATGCATTCACTACATTCTGCAAGTCTTGTTTACATTAAGTGTGTCACTCGTGCAATGCTTTGAAAATTGCGTATGGAAGACACACTCATCATCATTGCCACCATCAGCTGTCATTAAAGATCCTGAGACAAAACTCTTGGCAAAAGTGTACTAGCCATAAACCAAAACCAGAAAATCTCAAGCAGATGTAACTTGAAAACAGATTCATGAAAAAATGAGGGTAGGATGCTCTTGTGCTCAAATTTCACTTAAGATGCAAGCAGAGGACTATGAATTTTGTTGAAGCCACTCAAACCACAACAGAAGATACCAGATTAGAGTCTGTGTGGCTGAAAGCAGGAGRCAATCCAAAACACACTCATATGATACAAACCTGGCAGCCAGAGCCCCAAGCTGGGGCAGCATCCCAGCAGGGATGTCAGCTTCAGCAGCATAAAGGTATCGCAGGAACGCGCAGGCTGCCTCTCCTGTCACGTCACTCAGCAGCACACGGCGTGTCTGYGCATTCCCATCCTCCTCCACTAAGAATCCTTCACTGTGAACCTGGGGGTAAGAGGAAAGCAAACAAGGTCCACTTGCTGGTAAAGAAACAGCAACACCAGTATCTTCTTTGTATCAGCTTACTCCTTTCATTTGCCAAAGTTTTACCCTAAGGCCAGGATCTGATGCCTCAGAGGCAAGCTAAAATGACCAGATATGCAGAGCTTCCTAATGGAAYAGGCCATTCCCTTCCTGACCCTACAGCTGATAGCTTGGACCCTGAAGCAGAAAAGCTGGAGTAGTCATCTCTGTTAGTCACACACACAAAAGATGGTCTTAGAGTTCTCCAGTCAGCTTTGGAATCCAGTTACTTCCTAGAGCACAAATTCCACAGATATCTACACCTCATTTACAGGATAACTTCTTTTGATCTGCTTTGAATTTACCTACCCTTGAGGTACTGCTGAAAATCTAGTTCTCTGGTGTCACAGGAAAGGAGATACCATACCAAATAATCCTCCACTGATCTGGACCATTATCTGTGTTGGTCCACCACTGATCTTAGGTTTTGCTGAAAATGCTTCTCCATTATAGTGAGCTGTCAYTCCCTTTGTACCTAGCTCATGTAATGCACTATCTGAAAATCTCTCTCCAAAGTTAGGGCATGTCATGCAAACAGAAAACACGAGCTCCAAAGCTGTTGCTAACTAATATCTGTCCCCTTGTTACCCAAAAGCTTTGACAAATAGAGCATCCCTCACTTACACAGAAAATAAATGTGGAACACTGCTCTGCAGGAGGGTACTGCAGGAGGAAAACAGCCCTCTGTAGGAAGCAGAAATACAGAACAGGATCAGTCCCACAACCCTATGCATGCAAATGATCCCTGCACATGAAGAGCAGTTGATGGGAATGTTGAAAACAGATAAAGTTCCAGGGAAATAATAAGAAAACCTGGATAACCCYATGTTTTCTAAACTCCTTTGATGTGTGGACATGTTTTCTACTGCTGTGAAGATCTCTTAAGAAGTTTCACATCAAGACTGCAGTACGATGTACATAAACTGGCTTTTTTTGTCAGCTTTTATGGGCCCCTTAGAAATGGCCTGAGGTACCGTCAGTAGAAATTACTGCAATCATGCACAAGGACAAAACTAATTCCACTGGTTACAAAAAAAGCAGTTTTTAAGAAAGAMAAAACTTTGTCAAGAAGCTGGTTGTACAAGCTGGTGGCAACTATGTCAGAGAGCAGAGTTCCTGTTTTTGGCTCGCTGCCTTTCATTGCCTTCCCAGGAGACCGCATAGGAGCAGGCTGGGAACTGTTTGACCCAAAATGCTTCTGGGAGCATAAAAATTGGCCTTGCCAAAAGCAGAGTTCAGTGCAGCTAACTCCATAGCAACTGTGGGAGCAACAAACCTCTGTGTGGGTCATTTACAAGCACTGTCCAGAAACTCTCTACTCCACAGTCAAACTTTTCAGCCTGGAAGAAAGACAGGACATACCAGGAGGGACAGGTAGYCTGCACTTGCACAGGTACAAAAATTCAAGGGCAAGAAGCACTTAGAAAACCTCCTCCACTGTTCACGGGCAGAATGCAAGGAAGGATCCTCACTTCCCCCTTGGCTCCCAGGACAAATTACCACATTCTCCACTAATTTGTCAGGATTCTGGCAAAGTGAAAAGCTGAAAAATCACTGCAGGTCCAGAGTCACTTGTCAAYAGGCCCCAAAATACCATGTGCTGATTCTGCAGCAGCACTAACTGATTTAGATGTGGTCAGTCAGGAACAGCTGGTCAAACACCCATATTGCAAACAAGGCTTTACTGAAGCGGAAGAGAGAAGTCTATCGGCAGTACTTACGATTTGAACGGCCTGAGGACACCGTGCGTACAGCACAAACATGTGGGCGTAAAAGACTTCCCCAGAGTCCACCTGAAACTGGACGTCACTTAAGTGGGGGTTGTTGACCATTGTACTGAAATCTGCAGCCAGCAACCTGAGGGAGGACTAAAACACAGAAGGGACACCAAGACAGAAGTTACGTYACAGCTGTAAGGCATTTTCCTGACAAATAAGGAGGCAATAACTCAGTTTGTCAGCACTGCTGTAGTCTGGGTCCCAGTGTGGACACACTGCATTTGCCTTCTCAAGGCAATCAGAACCCTTATTAATGTAAGGTCTTCCATAACAGAAGTAAGCAGGCTAGTCCAACACACATCTCCGGTTTTGTTTCCCTCCTCCTCCTTCCCTCTTCTCAAAGGCTAGCAGCTGTGAAAGAGGGGCAGTCTTCCACTTCGCTTGTGGAAYAGCTTTGCATTACAGCACACCATCAACCTCTGATCTTTACCGCACCGTTTCCTGATGTGGTATAGCCACTGCCTGCAGCTGGCTTCTTGCTCTGCTGCCTTCCACCACATTTTTGAAAGCTGTAATTTCTACCTTAATCGAACTGAACTCAGTTCACAATAATTGGATAGAGAGAGAGGAAAGAGGATGACTCAGGGAAGTAATGAACCTTTTCTCTCTTGTTCACTGTTTTGGTCTGGCAATGACAACTGAGAAGAGYCCCTCTGCAACAAGGGGCCCACATGGAATAAAAACAATGCTTTTCTAGCAGTTCTAGTCCAAAGGGACTTGTGCACTTGTTACTGAAATCTCTTTTGAAAATTCCACTCAATTATTAAAAAAAAAAAAATCTCTTATAGTTTTAGAATCCCTTACTGAAAGCATGGGGAAGGCTGGTTGACTGAGATACTTGTGACTGGTTAATGTCACTGGTAAGGTTAGRCCTGGGGTACGCTGTCAAAGACAGCGGCAACATTGCTCAGTTTCTGCTCTGGAGCTACCTCTACTACCATTCCTCCCAAGGCAATCTTCTAAAGACTCAGATTCCTCTAGGTAGGTGTGGAGTCTCTGCAGGTGGTCAGAGCTTCAGAGAAGTGTGAAATACCCTTAGCCCATGGTTGAGAGAGGCTGCCTGACTGGAAGTGGAAAGCATCTTATCCTTGACACACTATTCATTGGCYTCGTACTTCCTGAACTCCCCACAGAGTGGAGGAACTGCAAGTTTCATTCCAGTGAACATCTGCATGACATGCAGTTCCACCTGGAACAACACAGCTCTATTTTATTAGCAGGTTTCTATATTAGTTCAGTGGACTGTGGAAACTGAATCTCTCTACTCGCTCCAGTTATGTGTTTTCAGGCAGCCAATACCAATTAGCACTGAAACAGTAGCACACACTGGACCAYTGCTTCCAGGCCTTCATAGGTGGGCTAGAGAAGAGTCTGCATGTCATGACAGCAGTGTGGACTGCTCTCCAAGGGGAAGACAGGAAGTTCAGTCTGGAAATCAATCAGGTGTTTCTTGCKCTCTTATTCTTGGCAGGTAGGACACCTGCAAGACAGTACCTCAGGAAGCCAGCAAACAGACTCCTGGTGCTACGTTCCAGGCAGCAAGCCCAGAACAGCTTTCCTGCTGATGCTAAAATTATGACTCAGGAATGGGGAATTTAAGTAAGAATAGAAAACTTCTGGCTGCACTATGCTCTTTGCAAAGGAAAGAGACTGGTCTGAAGACAGCTCTAAGTAGGTATATGCTGCTGTTGCAGAACATGCCAGAACACTCTCTCCTACTGGGGAGGCCAGGGAAACTGGACTCCCCAAATGTGACAAGGCTCTTAAGCATGGTTGGGGGAGATGCGTTGCCAGCACAGTGGGTGTATTTGCTCTAAGTAGCTACACTCTGTCTGAAACACACATCTCTCCCACTGCCAATTTGGCTCTTCAACACTTCATTTGTTCAGGAAAACTATCAAGGAATCAAACTAAACCTGAAACAAATGACCATACTGTTGCTGCTAGCAGCAACTGAGCTTCACCAACAGCATCCATACAGTCTCTGTACTGCGAAAGGCCTTTGTTTTAATGTACTCAGGAGCTTATAAAACATGATGTTTTTCCCACTAAGAATTTTTTTTAATACTGCCAAAGAGTATCTAGTGTTTATGTAACAAGTAGCTGGGATCCTTTATCTGTGACAGATTACTTGCCCTTACCGATTCCTACCTCAAAGAATTGTCTATTTTCAGATGCTTCTTGATTCTATAAGCAAAATCTAAAAGTGTCTTCAAGACATCCAAACTTGGCTGGTACTAAAATCTACTAGCTTACACAGCATGATTATTTATTATCTATCCAAAGACAGTAAGTTCTATGAGATAAAGTGGATGATCCTGGTAAGAAGATGAATTCTTTCTTTTTTAATTTAGTTTTTTAAATATGTAAAAAAGATTATATTTCTGCAGAGGGAAGGACTGATGGGTCTGGCRTAAGATGTGATCTCAGAGTACTACTGGCTTGATAAAAAATGATCTATGACTTCCTAGCCTGTGATCTTCACCTAGTCACCTCAGAGAGCACACCAAATGTCAAGCCAGCTCCTCTGATACACGTTGTCACAATTTAGAATATGGTATACTAAACCTTCTGGTGATAAAGTGAGCTTTTAGAAAGTGCTCATCTGCCATGGACCCCACAGCATTCTACCTCATCCGTCAGGCTCTTCACTAGATTAGAGAATTTCAAGTGATTCAGCCAGACCTTGCAGGAATTTGCTCTTCCATTACTAGGCACAGCATGGGAAGAAAGATGACAAGAGAGGCATTTACAATGTTCCATTCAGACCCACCCAAGCGAGGTGAGCACATGARCCTGGATGAAACACCAGACAGTTCTGACTCTCCTGGGCTCCTGGCAGTTCGCTCTGATCTAGTCTGGGCGTGAAAACAAGAGTACAGCCTAAATGCTGCGTGGATACATCCCTAGTAACTACCTCAAATACTCTACATACTACAGTCTCACTATTTAACCCAGTTCTCTTTGTGTAAATTATGCACAGGTTGGCTTTATGTTACCTATTATTTTAAATCAAGTAGGACAAACACTCTGAAACAACCACAGGCCTGCCTGTAGGCATCAATGACGCATCAAGCATTTTGACCTCAGCTGTGCCTGGGATGACTCCTACGAGTGACCGTGAACCTTAAACAGCTCTTTGTTTCAGTGGAAAGGAATGGGAAATATTCCATACTACTATGAATTGCTCAAATGGGCGAGCCTCTTTTTACAGTCCAAACACAAACAAATAAAAAAGTGGAAAAAACTGTTTGTTTGTTCTTACACTCTTGCAGCTGCTTCTCAGAAATCTCTTCTCTTTGGATGGAGAGACGAAGCCACTAAGTGGAATATCACTGGAAGTCGGTTCTTTTCCTCAAAGAAGAAAAGGCACATCACAAATCACATACGATGTCCTTGTAAGACAGAGCGAAGCAGGAACTCCTAATAGGATCCTTGCCATGACTGCTCCTCAAGACAACTGCTGTACCAGGCAGACATTTCTGAGCTGACAGGCTCAGCCTCTCCCTCCCGCATTTATCAGAGGGGTTCAGCCCCTTGGCCTAGGACCATTTGCTGCAGTTTAGTAGGGGAAGTGAGGAATATTACACCCGAATGAAAATGCAGACAGACAAGAGAACTTAACAACCATGTTCTTCGTGAACAGGTGAACACATGAGATGCACAATACATATGTTATGCCAAACGGCTRCACCATTTTAAGGTTATCATTGACTTTGGAATGTGCAGTTGTGTACTGCATGCAACTAAGACTGGGGAAGTTACAGAGATGCTCTTGGAGGAATTCTCGGTGATGTATTTTTTCAGCCTGTACAGGTACAGACAAACTTCAGAGTTTGTGTATCCATACACCAACATAACATCATCTCTCTCGCACTCTTCTTTCACCTGGTCTTCTCAAGACCTCACGAGACAGTGCTATTAGCAACAGCCAATATGCAGTAAACAGTAGCATGCAGTGCTGTGTGCACAACAGAAAGGAAAGTCCAAATAGTTGAGATGAACTCTGGCCTCGCCATTGGCCATGTCTGGGTTCTCTCCTGGCAGAAATTAATTTGATACTTTAAGGGAATTTTAAAATAAAATTTAGGACTTGGCTGTCTAAAAGGAGTTATTTTCACGTTGGAATTTATTAATCATTTCAGAAAGGTCAACTTGACTGCATCTAAAACATACAGCAGTACAATCCCCACTCCGGGCCAAAATCAACCTCCTAGATCAACATCACCACCTTGTGGCTGCTGTCACTGCTCTCCAAATTCAGTGTGGCTTAAGTGTGGTTCTGCATAGCTGATGGCACTAGAGAAGGGGCTCACAAGGCTGCCAGAACTTACCTGACTGTTCTGTTTCCTGACCGTGGTTAACATCAAGGTTCCACTGAGTAAGAGTAAGTCCCTCCTTGGCCAACTCAACCAGGTCCTGCAAGGTCTGAACATCCTTCTGGCTCTGAGATGAAAACTGTCCATCCCCTTCAGGTCCTGACTTGGATTCATCAGAAGTTTTCCCTCCAGCCTCTACAGAAGTCGGATCATGAGAACTAAGGTCAGGCTGAAGTTGCGGGCACACTTCTGGCTGATTAGATCCCACCGATGGCAGAACAATCTCTGATTTAAAATTCTGATCAAAAGGGAAAAAAAAGATACCAATAAATTAGATCTTGTTTTAAGTGTTTGCAGAGCTCAGAGTCCAGTCTCTGAATTGGTCTCTAGTTCATACTTTCAAAGTATCTTAATAAAGGATTATAGAGCAATCCTCAGATACAAGGCCTTCTGAGGCAAAAACTCTTTGTAGTTCTATGAAGGACTCTCCAGAGATAAGACAACTTTAAACAAACAAACAAACAAACAAACAAAGTATTTTTTTGTATTATGAAGTACCATTTTATGAACAATTGTGCCCAACTCATGCCTATTCGCTGAGGTAAGATACGTAGTATGACTTAGATGTAAAAAAAAAAAAAAGAAAAATGAAGCTACAACAGAAAAATGCATCCCTGGGAGCACGTCTGTGCAGGCAATTACCAAGCAGGGAGAAAGGATGGTGGAAATGCTCCCACTCTGACATCTAAATATTTCATTATAGCTGGAGCTTCTGGMAACAGCCATAGCTGAAACTGCCCAGGTGCTTCTGTTCTGAGGCCTGAAACGTTTTTGCAGTCACATATAACTTAATCCAAATTTTCACCTCTGGACTGAATTTTTCCACGTTTGGTCTCTGTTTCCCAATAAAAATAGTTTTGTTTGTTTATTTCTAAATAAAAACGGTTCAGCTATTCCTGGGAATGGAAAGAATTAGTGGGGAAAACGCACTCTTACCATGTCTTACCGACTTAAAAAGCCCTGCCAGTTTTATATTTAGACTTCTCTGACAGTTTTGGGGTTGAATAAAAGGTCAAAAATTATCATAGAATGAAGCCTGTCCATTATAACCSTAGCCTGGGATAAGTCTGTGATTTGAGCAGGAAAAAAGTATTAAACAGAGCACTTATATATACGCACTATACACACACACATTTTTTGAACAGAAGCACCAATTCTTCCACGAAGTAATGATAGAAGGAAGTGAAGTGAAATCTTTCTTCTTGGAGAACAAGTACATAAGGTAACAGACTAGAAGAGTTCTGTCTGCTTCTGTAGGTAGTTTTTATAAAACTGCAGAACAACGAAAGAGGCAAGAGATCTGAACGAAAACAGAAAGAAACTGCAGAATTTAAAATTGGATCACCTATAAGCACTACAAAGCAGTGGGATGCATGGGGAAAGCCTGAAGTACAGATGTTTCACTTTACAACTTTGGGTGTTCCCACCCTCTCCTCTGTGTAGGGGACAARTATCAGTCTTCAGTATAAAATTTTCACCCAATTCCTTGCTGCCTCAGTACAATACATGGGTAAGAAAGAAAGGCTCATACTATAATCASTCACAGAAAAGTACCAAGAAGGAACACAAGAGCCAGCCTACTGTAAATAGAGCTAAGCTAGGGGCAAAATGAAGAGGCTGAGATCCTCTCACTCAGTTCTCTCTCTCTGTTCCCACCTGTTTTGTTTTCTGAAAGCTCAAAGAACAGCATGGAAACATGAGCCTCAGCCTTCTATCCAAATGGGAGAAATTAAAGTACAAGATTACAAAACCTGCCTGTGTGAGACCAGGGGACAATTGTGCAGGAGCAGTGAGTATGCAGAGCCATGGGGTGTCTCATTTAAATACCAGGTGAGGAAAACAGAAGGCTTACAGGKCAAGTGAACTGAGGCACACAGATACCAGAGGAAGGAGAAAAGACCATCCCACCTGCACAGGCTTCCAAGGCACAATTGGAGGGGTTAATCCAGCASTATAGAACAATTCAGGGTCACAGGGTCCTGTTAGCGCACTACAATTCCATAAAAAGCAGTCCTTGTTTTTGGGCAATTGCATGAGCCAAGCAGTTTTCCCAGATTCATTCTCCAAAATCCTACTGGTGGGGAGCCGAGGTGTGGGAGGGAATTCCACCTCTTCTGCAAGCAGCATGGCTACTCGCTCTTCGATCCTTTTGCGAGCTGTCTCTGGATCCTGAAGCAGCAATGGTGGAGGTGCAGCTGGGCCTCTTTTACGCCTTTTCTTCTCTTTAAAAAGAGAAGCAAAAGGAACCCAAATAAATGAACAGTTGAACACATAAGCGGAGGAGCTCAACATGCCAGCTTTTGCATTTTAGTCATTGCCAACTACAATACTTGTAACTACAAGCAGAACACAGCTCTTTCAGTTTTCTGCAAGGAGTCCCAAGCCTCACATTACTTCTGCTGGAGGAACAATCCTCCGGAGAAGACTCATTCCTGCATGCAYTCTCCTGCTGGGAGCTGTCGTAATCAGATCATTATGAAAGCAACTGATACCCATGTAGTCTACCACGCAGTCTACCTCCCAGACCCAAGGAATGGTGATCATACAATCTTTTGGCTAGATCCCAGTGCTTCACAAAAAAAGAGAGGCRGAAGAAAAATCCCAGCCCCATGAAGGACTCCTTTTTATGTGCCTTGGTCACTGGTGATGTCAAACCACAGCTCACATGAACCCTGCACAGCTATCATT
Organism: Rhea americana; assembly: GCF_003343005.1. Classification (NCBI taxonomy): domain Eukaryota; kingdom Metazoa; phylum Chordata; class Aves; order Rheiformes; family Rheidae; genus Rhea; species Rhea americana. Next base: position 325,641 of record NW_028186374.1, on the reverse strand, counting down.
TTGTCAGTCCTGTGTCTCACTAACGCCCAATTCCTAATAAAAACAGCAGTATTTATCAGCAGGAGGAGATCTGAGCAAAGACATGAAAAGTAAAGTATCTCATCTAGGTAGCACTCAACTTTCTCCTATGGCAACTGGCTTCCTTTTTAAATGTTTCTGTGCACTTAAATAACAAAGCACAGGTTCAACAGAATGTAGTTGTACACACATCCACTACAGAAAAAAAAATGGAGTGAAAGCTGAAAAAGCTGCATAATCAASAGTGCAGGAGAGTGAATAAGAAAAAATGCAATACAGGAGAAGTAAAAATGGCCTTTTCATGTCTTCCCTTCCAGRGTTTACAAAAATTAACAAGTCATCTTAAAAATACTCTACAGCTTCAAAACAGTAAACCAGTGAAAATGAGCACGAGACTTGAATGCATCCTGCAGCCTTCCTTGACTAACATTATGTGGATACTTCATATTACTGAAGCCCTGACAACTTAAATAAAACAGGAACATGGCTGTCATCTCCTATACCCAACAAAAAAGTTACAGTGAAGAGCAGTCTGTGTTACGTTTCTCATCCAATAACACAGCCTTTGACACTAACTCATTTTAACACATACCTGATCCTGGCTTCCATTTGATTGGCAAAGCAASCACTGGTTTCACATCTGTAACTGATATTGCTTGCTCCCGCTTTTCTTGCTCCAACAGAGAGCGTGACATTGCCATAGCAACCTGCAAATCTTCATCCTTAGTCTCCATTTTGGCTCTCTTCTGCTTTTTCTCTGAGTCCTCTTTGGAGGATCCTTTTCGCTTTGACCTGCTTGGTTGATTGCTGAAGTGTAAGAACGCAGCAGGAAGCCCAAGTTAACGTGACTGGATCAGAGACAAGAAACACTGAGCACTTCAACCAGCTGCCTTACTTCCTCAGAGAGATTCTCACATCCAGAATAACAAGAAACTATCCACAGTACTTTCTTCTCTAGAGGAAAGCAAAGGATTTCTTATCGTGCATGGAATTCAGAGCAATTTGGAGAAAATCTTGTTTGGAAAGGTAAGCACAAGACTGCAGCACTGACAAACTTTTTTTTTTTTTTTTTTGCTGCTGTTGTTTAAACATCTGCTATCTCAATCTTAAACTTTGTATGAAAGGGCAAAAGGTTGAAGCAAGTCAAGAACACGATCACCACAACTTTTCTCCAAACCTTACGCTTCCACAGCAAGCAGGCAACAGCCCTTCCTCAGTACAAAAGGACTTAGGAGCCCTTTGGATAAATTTTAGTCAGGTACCACTTGCTACACTCTGAACATTTTGCTCAAATCCAAAACAGCAGATGCATCTCTGCACCCAGCACAATTCAAAACATTACTTCTGTTCTGTTCTGGCTCTGTGGATAAAGCACATGTATCCAGTACAGCCACATGCTGAATAGCTGAGGCCCTGGCAAGACAGATACTCAGAAGAGACTGCACAGTCAGACAGTGTGGTCTGCTTAATAAGCTCAACCACACTGTTCACCTTTACTGCATAATTGCCTCACACAGCATAAATATTTCTGACAAATCAGTGTAAGATTATTTACTTCCCATTTTGCTCCTGCCTGCTAGCTTGTAGTCATCCACTACCTGATCACTTTTGAAGGAAAGCAAGATGATTTTTCCAACTTAACCACCACAGTCTCCTCATGTGGTACGGGGTAATGGCTCTGCCTCATTTTCTTTGGACGTGGGGTCCACCCTGCATGCAAGTCTGCCTTGTTTCTACCTTCTGCAGTTCATTCCCAAGAGTGCGGGGTCAACATCTCKCAGGCCAAAGAAAGTAACCAGCATCTTTTATTCTCACCAGCCTACCTGGGATACTGAAGAGGTGCAACACCAAGCGTGGACACCTGCAACTGCACTGCTTGAAGCAGCAGCTTAGGAGGAACATCCATCTCGACAGCACAGCGTTTCAAGTGAGTGGCTCGGCTCTGTGGAGTTTGGAACTGCTTCCCACAGATGGGACATTCAGGGACTGATGGTTTACTGGAGGAGGACATCTGTGCTTCTTCCATCTCATCGAGGCACCTGGAGGATGATGGCAAAGCTCACACTTAGAAGACTTTAAAATTGGCCACACTAATATGTAAACCATATTAAAGCAAACACAATCACCTCTAGTATCTGAAATGGCCAAAGAAATATCCCCTAAAGAAATATGAATTACATGCCCRCCATTGTGGTTGAAGCTGACATAGAACAGCTGCACGGTGATTACAGTCTCAGATGCATATCAAGAATATATTGTTCAAAGACAAATGCAGGTAATAACATCATCACAAACCCATCACTTAATCCCTCTCTCTGGATTAATTCTAAAATTCCAACTGACTAACTTCTAAGACATCATTAAAAGAAGAACTGCCCTACCAGAGAAATAAGAATCCTTCCTCACTCAAAAGACAACTATTTCTTGWCCTGCTTACTACTTTTGCATGTGTGACCCAGTGTAGGGTACAGAATGCTAAGTTTTTAAGTCGGTCATTTCACTTGACAAGGATAATTCTGTGTYCTATGACACAGTCTGAATTCCAGGTAGGAGAAAACTATGCAGAAATTTTCWGTGGCTTTTCTGTAGCCCTGTCCAATGACATTCATGATGTGAAATCCTGGATCTGCATTACTTATTTTCTTTACAAAGCTTGCAATGAAAACATTCCCTGATTAGGGATGACAAACACAATCTACACACATAGGATTGTGTAAGACACCATTCATCTGTGATCGGTAATTACGATCTATCCATCTGCAGCTTTACCTGTTGTGATGAAGACTGCTATTAAAAAATCCATTGCCAATATAACCTTGTCATCTCATCACATGATTGCACATTTAATAGTTCAAAAGACAGAATTAATTTCCAGAAGCCATTTCTGACTCTGTGCCACTCTTCTACAGTCTCTGTCCTCTCAATCAGAGGTAAATACCCCAAGACTAAAGCAGCAAAAAAACCCTCTAGAACTGCAGCTGCAAACAACCCCAATGAATGTGAGCCATTCGATAATGCGGTGTAGGGCCAAACAAATCACTCTTGCTCCCTTAAGTGCTGGAACTGAGCAATTCCAATTGTTTAAGTGTGCTGTTTCTGATACTTTCTCAACAGAGAAGCACAGACTTTTAATTTATAAAAAGTTATCTTATATGGTATTTTAACAGTATGTGATATTTACTGCTAAGGAAATTCTTAAATTACAGAACCTGACACAACAGAAGGCAATGACACCTTCCCTTAGACTCTCCACTCATTGCCAAAGGTCTATAGTGTAATTTATTCATTTTTCAGAACAGTATCACCTTTCTCTCAGCAAACAGCTTAGATTTGCAAACAGCRACATACCAGATGTCCTTAGAAAATCAGTATTTAATGGAATAGATGATGCTGAAATTGGCRGATTTCAAAATGGTGCTAATGGGTCCTCATTAGCTTTGCTATCCACTCTGCAAAGTGGATATCCCCTCTAAGGCATTGCTCGTGAAAGCCACACCGGTCTCTTGGTCTCACCACAGTTCCGCAAGGCTTCTGTATGACAGGACAATCAGCTTCTACTCCGAGACGACAGCAGACTAACTCTAGCTGTAAAGGCTGATATCACCATGCAGATGTCCCTGCTAACATATTCTATAATGGCTAAGCTGACTGAACAGCCTATGAGGTTAATGGGGAGAAGATGGGGAAAGGACACGTTAGTCCTTCACCTGTTAACATGCTGCTCTCGTCGTGTTGTGTTCATGGCTGAGAGATCCTTCTGGCAGATCTGACAGAAAAACAAGCCTTCCTCCTCCAGGCTTTCAGGGACTTTCTCCTTGATCTCCTGCTGAAGAGCCAAAGCCAAATCACCATCATGCTCTGTGGATGGAAGATCATGGGTAYCTGGCACAGATGGCAGAGATGATCTGAGTTAAGCATCTTGTATGAAAGGCATGAAACCGTTAAACTTGTCACAATTATTTTATTAAACTAAGTATTTAAAAATTAATTGCAATCTTCCTCCTGCATCTTCACATCTAATTTCTCACAAGGGAATGTACAAACTGCACTCTTTAAACACTTCAGGACTGCATTACTCCAGGAGCAGAAGGTGGCAATTGGTTCATAACAYATCACGTATTAGAACCAAAAGGAGGGTTATGTTTTGGCTAAAGCTGCTGGGGAGAACATGGGATCCTATACATTACATATTAAACACAGGAGATGCTCATGTCCATAAAGAACCAGCATCAGCTTGACTTTTAAAGAGCCAAAACACAGTAAAATTGCTATGGATTCAATTCATCTGCACAGAACATAGTATCTTTGTAGAGTGCTCAGAGATTTACAGAGGACACGGGCTACCTAAGAGTCATATTTATATAAGAGCTACACAACACTGTCCTATGGGAAGGATGACTAGATTTACTGACTCTGTTGGAATTTCAATCTGTTTCCAGAAAGTAAATGATCCCTCCAGAACTTAACATGAGATTAATTCAGCCTCACAAAAGAGCTGGAAGAAAAGTRGATAGTGCTCTAGTAGTAGAGAAAGCAAGCTTTCTCAGAGATGTGATTTATTCAGTGTCACACACGAAGCCACTAGGCTAGCTGTGAACAAAGCCAGGAATCCAGCCTGCTTCTCATGCAATCATTCTAACAAGCTCACAGTACTCTTTTTGCACACACAAGAGCTAACAGCAGAAACGTACCATTCTGTGGTGGGTTCTGCTCCTCACTTTCATCAAGGAAATTCCCACTGGCTACAKCTTTTGGCAAGCTATCATCCAGGTTGTGTTTTAGCTGCTCAGGTGCCACTCTCTTGAACTGCTGCATTCTCTCCACTACCAACTCTGCTACCCGCACCTTAGATCCGGACAGCAGCGGTGTCTTCAAAATGGGTGAAGAGCAGGTCTCTGGTTGAGCAGCAGGATGGAAGGATAACGTAGTCTGGGAACAGCCACTCAAAGCACTCACTAGACGAGGAGAAAGCACCAGAGCTTCCCAAGTCAGAATTACACAGACAGGTGAGTTGCTCAGAGAGCTGTTGCAAAGCCTCCCCTAACAGCAGCCCAAGCCATTCTCAGTTTTGCAACATAGTCATTCTCAGAGGAAAAACTGAACATGTTTAGCTATTACATGACTTTATACTTGATAGCCGCTATTACAGTATCAGGTTTCTGTGCTACAATGAAATGCTTCTACACCCCCTTCAGAGGAAGGAATATTAAGGAAGGCCTTGTCTGAAGGTCACTAAAGACAGCAATGAGCAATGCAACCCCACAGCCCCATTCTCCCCAGTGTCCCCACCACAGGAGGTCCAGTAGCACCTGCTGTTCTCCACTCTGATCTTCAAACCATGTCTGTGACTCAGACTTTCAGGCTCAGAGCCAAGGAACCAAGAGCTCCTAGAGAGAGGTGGTAACAAGCAGCAGGCAGRGCCAATGCCACACTAACCCCTCAGTATATCACTGCTCTGCTTTAACGTATCCTACAGATCTAGGCAGCATACGAGATCAAGCCAAAGATCTTGCTGGCCAGTATCTTGTTTCTGAGTATAGTCAGCAGCAGATGCTTATGAAAGGGCATCAGGACAGAACAGGTACAAAAAGATCCTTCTCCTGGTTGACCTTATCTATCACTTCAAAGACTTCTTGCACTGCTGACTGCCTTCTGGCCACCATGTTTAATGACCACTGAAGGACTAATCCTTCATGAATTAACCCGGCACCTTTCTTAATCGATTTATATTTTTGGCCTTGACGACATCCCATGGAAACACATTTCAAAATGTAATAACACACTGTGTGAAAAAGCACTTTGATATAATCTAAACTTGCTTCTTGGTGATTTGAGGGTGTTTTCCTGAGTTCTGATGTTGCAAAAAATAGTGAGTAATGACTCCCTAATGTATCACTCAGCACCTAGACTTCACCCTACTGAAGGGCCTCTTCTGCCTGCCTCTACTGCTGAATACAGGCCTCAGCTAAACCTTCTGGATACATCTAGCTGGCTAAGCACACACAGAAGCAGGAGATGCAAGTCTGCTTCAACTAGTGCGGCCATACGCCTCCACCAGGCAGACTTCTGAAGAGCTCCACTGAACAACTGAGTCTTTTCATTACTAGCCTGTTTAACGACTGAAGTATTTCAGTGCACTCACGTGTCAGAGTCCTCTGGGTAGAAYCACTGGCCACTGTGCCCATCTGGCTGGCAGGGAAAGGGTTTCTCCTTCCATCTTYTTGTGAAGTCCCACCACTACTACAGGCCACAGTATCATCATCTTCTTTGTGCACCTCTGTTTGTTCCTTAGGACCCAAATTTTGAGGCGAGTTTCTCCCCTTCACTACCGGAAAGAGATGATGGTCTTGGCTCTTAGCAGCAGCTTTTCCTCTTTTTAATTTGCTTCTTGTTGCAGTGCTCTTTGTCCTGTTCTGAACTCTCTTTGCTGCTTCAGCATCCCCAGCTTTTTTCTTCGCCCTACCCAAAAGATTTGCCCATAATTCTTTAAAATCATTGTCCAGTTCATCCATTGGACTGCAGGCTGCAGTAATGCTGCTGGGCCTAACGGCACTACGTGTATGGCAGATCAGGGGAAGATATCAGGAACAGTTCATGTCTGCATTCTGTATGGCCTGTAGTCTTCACCGAGTCCCACAGTCATTCAGTCATTTAGTGCAGTACGGATCAAGGACTCTGCTTGCTTTCACTCATAGTACCATGACAGCTTTGTTCTTCAGAGGTTTCTGGAATATAAGTTAAGCACCTCAATCTGTCCAGCGTGTGTGTAGCATCTTCACAGTATGCTAGAGGACWTCAGACTTACTGAAGCCCTTTAACAGAAGAAAACAGAAAAAAGACTCTTCTTTGAAGGAAAAGAGACTTTCGTATAACATAGTAACATATATTGCAGCATATACRTATAACAGCACATACTGACCCAAACACTATTACTGTACTTCTAGTACAGACAGACCCAGGCCATAYTAGAAGACGAAAGCTTTCAAAACACATCACCTGATACTGGGCAGGCTTTTGTGTGAACAAAAGCATGTCAGTCACACTTTTGAACTCTCTGGAGCTCAAGATTTGAGACTGTCACTTTTGTTTATGCATCTATATCTACATTTATACAAGCATTCACTCCCATAAGGTGGGGAGGAAAGACCATCCTTCAGATCAAGCAACTACTCCAGTGTAGAATTCCATTTTGTGACACAGTGCATTTAAAGAKGAGAGCCTGACTTCAAGTCAAAAAGTAGGTAATGCAGTAAGACTTCTCAGTTTCTGGCCTTTCGGAATGGTTTCTGGGACAGATGTGAGCAATTCTATCAAACATGCTCACTCTTTCTCTCCTCTTACCTCCATGGCCTGTTCATAGTCAGGGTTAACTCCCCCACTAACTAGCACTGAAGTCCTCTTTTGGGTACTCAGGAAGCCATGGCACTGATCCTGTTTCACAAACCGTTGTCAAACACACCAGGTAAGCAGACTAAACAGAGACAGTATTTTTAAATTAGTTTCTTAATCTTTCTCAGCTACACTGACAATAACAGTGCTAGCTAGTGATTACATGGAACAGCAATGGGTACAACCACGTCCAGATGGAAACACCATCAASCCCCAAGCAACATTAAAACTAGATCTCTATTCTTAGACATTTTGATTTTCCTCTTCTTCCTAGCCCTAAGTTCACTATGGTTCTGGCTGTTTTACTGGTGGTTTTATATTGCTCCCAAAATCTATTTCTTTCAAAACTTAAATAGAGTGTTTCACTTGGAATGGCAGCAGTTGTGGTTCAGCTTCTCCAGTAAAGCTCTGGGCACCAAAACACTCAAAATGCAGGAAAAACACAAGTGGGACTGTTTTCTCAAATGGCTTGGCTGCAGACATGCAAGGCTAAGGAATGCTGATTGCACACTTTCATGGGTCAGCCTTTCCTATAAGCAATTACAGATGTTAATGGATTTATTTATTTTAAACTTAGCCTCCTAAACCTGCAGAGGATTTTGCTGTGAATCTTGGAGTCATTTCCTGTGAGCAAGAAACCGAAGTTTTCTGTAACCAGTTCATAAATTTAATTTTCCTGGACAGAATCTTGGGGTAGTTATCACTATAAATTGACCATTTCCTTCTAAGTAGAAGAAAGCATGGAGAGAAAAACAGAACCTCACATCCTCCATGGCTTTAAATACCTCTCACAGACACATATGAACTGTCCTATTATTTATGGTGACTTCCTGACATTAAACTTTGAAACAGACCAGCACTTTTCATTTGCAATCAATATTCAATGCCCCAGGTAGACCAAGTAAGATGTATAAACAATGCAAAACTATGAAATTTATCTGTCTTACTCCTCCATTTCCAGACATGCATTTACAGGCTCCTGTTCTGTGCAACAGCTCACTATGTCTGATGCTGCTGTTACTGATGTACCTTACAGCCCCTCTGGCACCAGCTTGTAGAGCTGGAAAAGTAATGGCTTTGCAAAATTATTTCTTTCAATATAGAATTGAATTCATTTTGGAAAATTTGGGGGCTCTACAAATCACACAAGCTGGTCAAATAAACAGCAGCACTTACCTATCCACTCAGACGCCAAATCTATAGCCCAACCGTGCCTTTCAAACAAATGTGGATCATCAAAATAACACAAAGTAGGACCAGTAAGAACAGAAGATGGAACCTGGAAAATGGGAGGAAAAGGTTAGATTTTAGTGTATTTTGTACCGATTGCTCTTTTTGCTAAAGTTCCCAGTTTTCAGGGGAGGAAGAAGGTGATAGCACATGTTCTAATAGTGCTAAGTTTTGCCACTTCCATTGACCCGTGTATTTAAACTATGTAGGTGAGTTAAACATGTTGCTCAGGATCTGCTCAGCCCAGCACTGTGTTTGCAGCAGTGAACAGCACTGCTTCTGCAGAAAAAAAAAAGCACATAACCCTTCAGAAGTGAAATGAGACAAACTGGATAAAGCCCTGAGTAACCCGATCTAACCCTAGAGCCGACCCTGCTTTGAGCAGGAGGTTGGTTCCTGAGGTCCCTTCCTGCCTAAATTATCCTACGATCCTATGAATAGTCTGTCCTGTCTTTTTCCATCTGGAACACAATTTGTTTCCTAATAACTTTCTTGAACCTGCAACCGCAGTATTTTTTTTTCAAAAATCTGTCAACAATTATTATCATAACCCTCTCAACTTGTAAAACCCTCACTTTTTTAATCCCACTGTTTTTAGACTCACAAGCATCTACTGAATTGAGTACCCTGGTTTACTGGAAGACTGCATGAGAAAGTATCTCTTTTCACCATTTTTCATTTTGCTGCCTTTGTATTTCACTGAGCATCTTTTGTTGAGACAAGGAGAATGGAAGCTCCAAATCTACTGCCTTTAGATCATTCAGTATTTTATTAAATTATATGCATCACGTCCTCCAGTGTCCCTTCTGTAAAGTAACAGTCCCAGTCTTTTCTCTTTGCCTTGAAGAATCTTCCCTTTCCCTAGTCATCTCTATCAGCATTCCCCAAAACTCCTTCGTTTTGCACTTCTGCTGACCTGCATTAACCATACTGCACACAGCAGACTGATGATACTGCTGATGACAGTTATATAAAGAAGCAGCAATATTATCCCTATTCCTTCCTAGTTCAGACCTTGTAGATCCTAACACCTCATCTGCTTTTTCTGAAAGTACTTGCTTGTCGAGCAAAGGTCTTACTCAAACACAGATACCRAAAGCTCTTCCAGAATTTGGTATCATTATGGTGTCCAGTACAACTTCTCTCTTTTCCACCTCCACACTCTGCTCTATGCTCCTCCACAATGAATTTCATGAGTTGCTGTGTTACTCACAGCTTGAAGTCTACTGGAATCACCTCTGATCTGGACTGAGATGGAGAAGCTGTGTCACTGCCTACTGCTTGGTAGGACCATCAGGCATGCTCTGAGGAATAGTGAATTCAGAACAAACCCTTGGATGCCCTTTCTTACCTTTCAAGCCAGTTTCCTCCATCAGATGGTTTATCATTCATGCTTTAGCTCTTTCCCCTTTCCAAATGACTTCTGAGTAAACTATATTGATCCATTCTTTATTCCTAATGTGATCACCAATTCAAATAATTCCACTAGACTACTGAGAGACACTCTTTCAGAGAAACTGGACTACCATGCTGATGAAATACTATCACATTAAAAAATACGTAATGACAGACATCTGAAAAGAAGCTGATGATCATTTCAACCAGCTTAACAGGTACATCCAAAAGCCTTACAGTTTTGTAAATACTTAGTTTTTAAAAAAGCAGGTAAAACATCTGCTATCCTCCAACCTTCTACAGCAGCTGCTCTTTTAACAACTGGAAGCTTATTTCTGCCAGCAGTTCAACCACTTGATGCTATCTCTTCTGAACTGCTGGATATGTAACATCTGAGCCTGGTTACTTACTGCTTTTAAATTGTCCATTTTTCCAGGAACAATTCTCCTGTCACTTCAGTGTCCAAGAACATGTCATCATTATGGCTAGAAAGAGGGGATCAGTGCTAGGTAGGCCTCAACAACTTGTATGTAATAGATATCTTCCTTCCTCCTCGCCCCCTAGTACTGCCTCAGTACATACCCTCCTCAATGACTCATCTTAAAAGCTATTTACTAACTGAAAGCCTAATTCTAGACCTTTAAAAATGGTAAATATCATCCTCTATTTGAGTAGTTTCTTGGGCTGCACAAGAATTACTATGGGAACAGTGATTATTCAACACAAGAAATTAGGCAGAAACCAACTTTAAAWTTTTTCATATTGGTGAACATAGCATTCCCTTGCAGAGACAGTGCAAATCACACCATCCTGCAAACAATTTGTTAATGCCTCTCCCCACAACACCACCAGTGAAACAGCCTAAAAGGCTTCTGTGCTCCCTGGCTGGGTCTGAGAGGATATGGCGCTGAGCGTGCAGCACCCCTCTCCACTAGACAAGAAACGTGGACTTGGGGAGAGTTTTGTGTGCCAAGCGCAGCGTGGATTGCTCCAGGAACGGTAGCACCATTCCCAGCAGGAGTACCTTCTCCCACTTCATCCACCAGCAAGATCAACATGGGAGTGGTCCTGACAGTCCTGTAAGGCTGGCTGTAATTTAATGGAAATTCAAAAGAAAAGATCAGACTTAAGATCTTGACTGAGAGCTCCTCAGTCTTCAGAAATGAGCTAATTGTCAGGGCCTGTATGAATCTAGGCTGCTAACTGCAGARTGTTGACAGTGGGCAGGAGGCTGGGATGCATACTGCTGCACTGGCACTCAAAATTTTATCATCCCTTCCCCTTCTCCTTTTTTGAAAGCTGCACCCTGAGAATCTGGAAGGCTGGTAACAAAACTCCCAGTGAAGCCAGTCAAAACACAGCAAGGGGGAAGAATTTCTGTAGTGTTTGTTCTGGAAACCACASCAGAAGGTAACCAAAGAGATTCTTCTAGATCAAATCATGTAACAAAAAGTCTTCCTAYAGGTTCCCAATACTTCCCATTCCTGATGGGGTAGAGCTTATACGTCCACAGTAAAGCTTCTGCAAGAGCATATTATCTTCTACATTTTTAGGATCTCTCTTCACTTGAACATATTCTCTTTAGGTTCCTGTATTACTCAGTTTCTTTCTCTACGGCACACACTCTCCTGCAGAGACCTAATGCTAGACCTGCACAGTGCAGATTCTCTCTGTTTGTAAAAGTGCAAATATAACATGTATCACTGAGGAGAACAGTGGTTGCTCAGTGAGGACAGCACAAACCTAAGTGCAGAAGAGGAATTCAAAGTCAGGTACCAACCTTCCTGTCCTACTCCCTGTCAGTTTTCCTGTGCCAGAAAAGGGTAAACTGAAACAGGTATGGAAATACTGGCAAGACAAGTCAACTCCAGTCTATACAAGGAAGAAAATGACAGCTAAGAAAATCATAATCAGATTTCAATGAGCATCTCTAGCAATGACTTATATCAGTATCTACCAGACACTACCCACTTATACTCCCTCATATCTCATCAATGCACCATGTTCACATTCCCTTTAAAGCCAATCTCTTCACTAGTACCTTCCACATACGGCAAAGCATTTTATATCCAGTAAATTTTTTATTGCATTCCAGACATTAATTTTAAATCACTACTTACATGACAAAATGCCCTTCTGCTTCTCAAGTGTTCAAGTGTTTTTCAAGTGTGAACCAACCTCCTACTTCATAAATCACCTCATTCAAAATAGAAAAATTTTACATTATACCTCCTCTGGAAAGATAAAGGGGAAGTAATCATAAAAATAAAAATTAACGGTTGCTCAGGTGCAAATTCTCATGGTTTGTATGCAAACACAGTAGCATACAAATCAAATCTATGCAGCTGGTGTTTCAAAATGCTCATTTCATGCGACTGAAAACAACACAAAATATTATTAACTGAAACARAAAAATACAATTGAGAATTAAGGATTGTTTAAAAACATTTCAGCAGAGGCCCAAAATTCAACCGCCCAACAATCAATAGAGCACAATAACTGTTAAAAGCTAATCTGATTTTCAGAGAAAAAGAAATAATCAGAGTAAGAATAAAAACAAACATGTAAAATAGCAACATGATAATGGAACTGGATAGCAGTGAATATAAAAAATGAATTGTATTAAAATGAGAAGGAACTAAAATTACACAAGATTAATTTTCTGATCAGAAAAATTAAGGACATTCAAAAGGAGTTTTCGGTTTACATCAAAACTAGAAAAAGCTAACAATRCCATAGGATCAGTATTAAACAAATTGTAAAACTGTTAATATTAACTCAAAAATAAATGTTCAAATATTATCTATCACATGAAGATGATGAAATTAGTCTACTTCAATAGCAGCCCAAAGACTACTAAACTGCAGCTCCTGAAGGTATTTGTATCAATGGAATTGGATAAATTGCAAGCAGAAGTTATAGGAAGACTGGCTAAGAGGTCTCTAGACTGGTAAGTCTGATTTTTCAAAAGGACCATTAGGGAAGTAAATACCCATCTTTCAGACTGAGATTAATGMTAGGCTGTTAAAGAAATGGCTTATATGGGACTTGATAAATAAAGATGGATAACAAAACTAATACAAATCAACACAGTTTCATGAAAAACAAAATCTGCTGTGTTGACTTAATATCTCTTTAATGAGACCTCTGTAGGCTAGAAGAGGTGTAATTATTTTGTAAACCGCTAATGCAGTAAGGGGGACAAACTGATTCATTAAAATCATACAAACTCAACACAACACACATTTAAAATGATTAAAATCTAGCTGCCATGCAGGTTTCAAAATGCAACTGCAAATGGAGAGCAACCATTGAACGTATATATTCCTAGTACAATCCCACAGAGATTCACTCTCAGCCTGTTCTGTTTTTCTCTTACATAGCCTTCGGAAACGAGTCAGGAGAGACGTACATCAGCACTGATCAAGCTGATGACACGGACAAGGGAACTGCCAGACAGTGCTGATGACGGACCGAGGCAGAGCGATGCAGACCACTTGATAAACTAGCCCAAGCATGCACTACAAATCTCAATACAAAGTCGTATTTTAGGTGCAGGAGTGTGGGCCATACTTACAAGATAGCAAGTCTATCCTGGGAAGCAGCAACTAYGAAGGAGTTAAGAGTCCTGACATATAACCAGAATAATGAGTGGGTCTCTATATGATTCTATAACCAYGTTCATAAGTACACTATAGCAGCAAAAAGGTTGTATTTCCTTCACACTTGGCACTAGCGAAAACAGCAGCAACATTGCTGCGTGAACCTTCAGCCTAACTCATTTACAAACAGGAGACGTTACCCGCAGATAACACAGCATTAGTGGAGTACAGCTTAGGAAAGACTTTCTTTCCAACTGYCCTTTTGGTACAAAGAAAAAAACTTTACCTACTCCATCACTTTTCCAGAGTGACTAGAATGTTACCTTACCCCAGCTGTCTGACTCAACTTGGATAGCAACAATTTTGATCAKTTCAGAGGATTCCACCATTCTGTAGGACAGAGAATGGAGCAATCAAGAGTTACAGATGTTTGTGAAAAGGAGATCAACTGATAGTTGAGTGAGGAACTTCAGTGAGGAAGTGAATATAAAGAGAAATAAGAAAATTTTATTGTTAAATATTCAAGCCGCTTCTTTTCAAGAGGACAGTGTTATTATAAAGGGCATTAATTACTGAAGGAGATGCTTACTTAAAACAATGCAAATTCTAACAACATTTTTCTTTTCAAAAAATTTATCTTCTGATTTTAGATTATGTCAAAGTTTATCATCACAAAAGTCAAATAAATAGGAAAATTTATTATATTATCTTGATTTTCCTGTGTTCTCCACAACAGCATGATAGCTGCTTTGAAAAAGTGACCAAATTCATCACAGATTTCTATAGGTAGTCTAATCCTCTATCTTTTACTCTAGCATTTAATTAATTTACAGTAATGTATAATTTGCTTTCTTCCTAGCTAAAATACTATATAAGAGCTACAGTAAAATACATAACATACTACCTTGTGGGTAAATTGCTTTATACTGATTCTACTCCATCATACTTGTTCTCCATCCTGACAACATCTATTGCAATCAGACTTAGTTTACAGTTCTCAAAATGTATTTTTACATTTCTTTCAGTTAAACTATCTTTTCCTTTTACTAACTTAAGTCCTTGATATCCTCAATATATAAATATGTCATTACCTACGGACTTGATGTGAGAGCTCCGGGAACCTCTAGTATAATACCAATAATCTCRGGATTGCATAAATGCATCTGTTCCATAGACTACTAGTAAGAGCAAGAGACCAGCTCRCAGACTGCTTTGTCAGTTCCTCTATGTTTAGCTTTCAGGAAAATTCTTTCTATAAACTTTGGAGAAGGGCCTTAAATATAACTGACGACCCTGAAGCATAGTTTGAGGTTCACTACCATACAATAAAGTGTCAAACATCCTGTTTAAATTGCTCTTTTCTACCATTTGACACCTCCTTTGGAAAACTTTAAGGAAAATTGAGCCAGTGGGAAAAGCAAATGCTCAGAAGAACTTGAGGTCCATTTTCTTCCAAAAGCAAAGCTTACGATAATTTTTTTTTTTCTGTTTCTGCTTCCAATCTGCTGCTGACATGTCCCCATAGYGCAAAGCAATATAACATTTCCTAGGTATAGAGCAAATTGTCTCAAGCCCAACAGCAAAATCAAAGGGGAGAGGAGGGACCAGGAGGGAGATGAGGAACAGGATCTGCAGGAGAGAAAGCCAACCAAACCAGGGTCTTTTTGTAATTAGAGCCATGACTGTACCCAGCCTATGATTCTGGGGAGTTTATACAGCAGCCAGTAGACTGAGCATAAATTAAAGTTATTGCCTTTGGGTGTTACCAGAATCAAAGTACTTACTAAAAATAATAAATGCTTTATCCCTGCAAATGCATAATTTCTGCTTTATTTAGGATCATCATAGCTACTAGAAGCACCCACACAGCTGCAGGATCAGAGACGAAGTCTTGTCATTAGAAGAGCCAAGGCTGCCTGTTTCTCCTCAAGGTGGGCCCTTTCGCCCAACGCCCCCTGGGCCTGAAAGCCAATACACTCCTTGACAACCGTTCCTCCCAATAATGTTGCTTGAAGGAAGTCAGGTTTAAGAACCGAATGCATTAAACAAGGTTTTCACTGAATCTTGACGTTACCCTTGGCATTACCACGGCACTCAGCTCGGTGCGCGGCGTTTGCCTGAGGCACCCAGCCTGCTCGCACGAGGCCCGCTCCCACGCAGTGCCGCGGCCTGGGCCCCCGTGCTATCAGACGCCCCATCCAACAGCCTGGCCTCYAACTAACCCTCGGCGCTTTTCGCTTTTGACGACGGGTGACGCCAAGGACGGTGGCTTCGCCCCGCGGAACGGCTGCGGCGCAGCGAGGAGCCGCCCTTCAGCACCCGCCCCCGGCCCAGCCTCACCGGAGGCGCCAGCACCCCGAGGCCAGGCGTGGGCGCCCCGGCGGGCCGGGGAGGCCTGCGGCGCCCGGGTGCTCAGCTCCCGCCGCGCCGCCGCCGCCGCC